>NC_142936.1:75005625-75038125 GCF_046866305.1 Octopus bimaculoides | reverse complement strand
TGTGTTTATATATCTATATACACACACACGTGCGCACGCAAGCATCTATATTCATACTTGTATACATTTACATATGTGACTACTTGTATTCATATATATATATATATCCATATATATATGTGTGTATGTGTATATATATATATATATATATATATATAGATAGATAGATAGATAGATAGATAGATAGAATTCAGGAGAGTTGTGTGTGTAGATAGTTTCCATTTTTATAATTTACAACATCATGAAATCTATCCTCGGGAGAAAAGAGTTTCTAATAATAATAATAATAATAATGATGATGATGATGATGATGATAATGATGGTGGGAGTGGTGGTGGTGATGGGGATGATGATGATGTGTGTGTATGTGTGTGTTTATCTGTAGTAAGCTGAAAAGAAATAGCATTGGTGGTTTCTTTACATCAGCAGCGAGTTAGTTATTTATTCTGAGATCCTTTGGAGATTAAAAACCGGCAGTTTAGCTCCAAGTGACAAAAAAGAAAGTCATGTATTTTGTTTTATTACATGTCATCTTATTTAATATTACTGTCTTCAAGTCGTTGCACTTGTACGTGTTACGAATAAATCAATTTATATAGCAATTCTCATGGAACCAAAGACATAATAATATTTGTTTTCATTCTGCATTGTTTCTGAAAATAAGTAGTAGGAGAGACAATATTTACTTGCTAAGTGGGTAGCATATTAGGTCTGTGTTGTTAACCCACTGAGGCTGTGATATTTGCCCAAGGGCTGTGATATTTGCCCAAGGTGCTGTGCGGTGTAACTGAACCTGGAGCACTGGATACTTTGTTCTACATTGCCTCTGTTCATCTGACCACTGTCTGGTTATCAAACAAGTTTCTGTGAAAAGTTAACTTGCAATAGACAGATTTTCTCTCACATCTGCTTAATGCTGTGGCAGCTACAATTGGGCTTCTGTCCTATGTCTATTGTTAATCCTTTTAGAAAGATTGTAGAAGCCCAACATGACAATGACAAGTCCCTTAACCCCTTGGGGGTCTTTGGGGCACTGCAGCCATGCAGCGTATCTAGGGCAAGGAAAGCCTGGCAGAGCCCATCCCTCTCCAGGCTAAACTAATTTCTACAGCTGACTGGACTGGAGCAACATGAAATGAAGCATTTTGCTTAAGAACACAATGGATTGCCTGGCTCAGGAATCGAAACCACAATCTTATGGTCGTGAATCCAACACCCTAACCACTAAGCGATGTACCTCCACTCATGGTACTCATTTCTACAGGTGACTGGAATGGAGCAACATGAAATGAAGTGTTTTAATCAAGAACACAACGCCTCACCTGGTCCAGGAATTGAAACCACTCTCTTACAATCGTGAGTCCAACACCCTAACCACTAAACCACATGCCTCACCAAACCCAACATAGCATTTCAAATTTCTCTGTAACAGAACTGCCTAACATCATACAAAATTTGATGCCAGCATGTTGCTTAATAACCCTGTCATTATAATCTTTCTGTTAAAATACATAGTAATGGTTTCAATTTTGGAAGTAGCTAATGTTTGGAACAATAAATTAGCATGAAATTTTGATGGAATGTTTAAATATAGATAGTTTTAAGTCAGTGAGTTTTTATCATTGAACCAGGACTGTTTTCAAGTGGGTTGGTGGCAAGAGGGTTAAATTTGTCAGCCATCAAAAATTACAGTGTTCTTCTTAGACGACATTGTAAAACTCACATAATAACAAGACATAAGAGGAGTATGTATCTTATTTATAGACTAATACACAATGATTGTCAGCTGTGCAAGTATTTTTATTGATGTTTACAATCAGAGTGTGTGTAGTCTGGAATGATAACTCACCTCTCTCTCTCTCTCTCTCTCTCTCTCTCTCTGTCTCTCTCTCTCTCTCTCTCTCTCTCTCTCTCTCTTTCTCTATCTCTCTCTCTCTCTCTCTCTCTCTCTCTCTTTCTCTATCTCTCTCTCTCTCTCTCTCTCTCTCTCTCTCTCACACACACACACACACACACACACACACACAAGGTTCACTTCACAATCATTAGCTTCAGGTTCAGTCCCACTGCATGCCACCTTTGGCAAGTGTTTTCTGCAATAGCCCCAGGCCAACCAATGCCTTGTGAATAAATTTGGCAAGCAGAAATTTTTTTGGTGAGGTGGGTCTAGTTGATTACATTGGCCCCAGTGTGAAACTGGTACTATTGTCATTGATCCTGAAAGGAGAAGTCAACCTCAGCGGAATTTGAACTCAGAACATAAAGACAGAAGCTATGTCACTAAGCCTTTTGCCAGTTGTGCTAACAAATCTGCCAGCTCTTTGCCTTGTCTAAATCATTAATATTGATTTCAAATGTCGGCATTAGGCCCACACATGATGTGGGTGGTGGGTGGCGTATATATCCATTTACATCAACCCCCAGCTCTTGATTGGTAACCTATTTTATCAATCTCAAAAGTGTGAAAGGGAAAAGGTGAATAAACATTATTGAGATTTGTATTCTGCATGTAAAGAGAGAACTAAATACTACAAGATATTTTGCCCGACCCACTATCAGTTCTGTTGATCACTGCTAAAACCAAAACATTAATACTGAGTAAACTATCACTCTTATAATAAATACCATTGTGTATTTATATATTTCAATCATATTAGAGTTATCTGCCTTGTTTACTAAAAGGGCAAAGATCCGCTTTGGTCATGAATGGCCATGGGATTGCACCTAGAAAATTTCCCTCTGAAGCATAAGTCAGGGCATACCAGTCTCCCCACCAATGTTATCCAAGGGAACAGCAAAGACCATACAGCTTGGCACCAGTGACATCACAACTCATTTCTACAGCTGAGTGAACTGGAGCAACATGAAATAAAGTGTCTTGCTCAAAAACATAACACACAGCCTGGTCCAGGAATCGAACTCACTATCTCATGATTGTGAGCCCGATGCTGTAGCCACTGAGCCATGTACCTTCACATTGTACTATTGCACATGTTTACTATTGTACAAGTAAATACATTTCAAATATCTACTGCTACAATTAAATACAATTTTCTGCATTTTAACTTTATTTCATTATTGTTTTCAATATTCTAAAGTAAGCTAAATATATTTACTACCGTTATTGATAGCATGGGCTCACAAGTGTATGTATAAGAAGCATCTTGTCCTTGTTTGCTTTGTAAACTAGATATAATATTTTCAAAATGTTTGTAAGTGAAATTGTTTTGTTTTTGTTTCTTAGAAACAGAATAAACTGATTTGCATATTGTGTTTATGTTTAAATTTAGAGTATCTGTGATGTTGTTGTTGAGCTGGTCTGCTGATTGGACAGAGGTGTTCCAGCTGTGACAATTTTATTTCATGTTTTTCTGTTGATATAATGTATTTAGGATTACTCTATGCAAATAGCCTTCAATTTTTAAAAGATAGTTGGATGTACTTTAGTGGTGGTGGTGGTGGGAGTTGATTGCTAATGTTTAGAGTGTCACTCTTGGTGTGTTTGTGTGTAAATATACATAAGGAATAGAAAAGTCAATAAAATGTGACAGCCTGTTTCTGAAAAATAGAAAAAAGTCTAAATTCAATTAAGTTAACTGAGTTACACTGAAATCATTGTCTACTGTTGCTGTTTAACCCCAAGTAAATCTTGATTGAGCAGGTCTATGATTATAGGCATTCCAACCATGGCCATCTCATATCTCTTTTTTTTTTAAAGTATAGTATGTACTGAGTTACATGATCCAGTGTTCAGTATAAGCACACAAAGTGGTGAGCATCAAAATAATGATGTGTACTTTTATATCTAATGCGTTTCTGCATACAAGAATGCAAATGGCATTCACTCTAGGACTATCTCAGAGAACAAATAAACATATACATAGGTAAAGGTATGGCTATGGGCAAAGACATGGGTGGCTTTGTGGCTAAGAAGTTTGCTTCAGAACCACATGGTAAGGGGTTCAGTCCCACTGTGTGAATTTTGTTGGCCAACATTCTATACTAGAGCCTCCTTGTGAGGGAAATAGGTTGGTAGAAACTCTGTGTTTGTGTGCGTGTGTATGTGTGTATGTGTATGTGTGTGTGTGTGTGTATGTGTGTGTGTGTGCGTGTATTTTCTCCCTGCTTTTACATGTTCAGTGTATGTGAACAAAACAGTAGCCTCACTATCAATACAAGCAGTAGTATCATATATTTACTGTCAACCACAAAAGCTCCTTTGGTCTTCTTGGCATATCTTGAGATGTTGTGCAATCTTTGTAAACAAAAGAGACTCTTAACTGTGTCTAGGCTATTTTGTTGATTGATAAATTAGGAGATTATAATCCTATTTGGAAACAGGTGAGGTTTGCTGATAGGAAACTGCATCCAGCTGTAGAAAATCTGACTCAACAAATTCCATCTGATCCATACTACCACAAAAAAGTGGATGTTAAGATGATGATGCTGACAACAATAATGGTAATAATGTTGAATAACGATGACTATGACGATGAGTACCAGTTGAGCAATGGAGTCAATGTAATTGACTTACCCACTCCCTTGACCTTGTTGGCCTTGTACCAAAGTTTGAAATCATTATTACTATCATTAAGTTGTCAAACGAGCAGAATTGTTAGCTTGCTGGGCAAAAACATAGCAGCTTTTCAGTCATCTTTACATTCTGAATTCAAATTATCATTCTTTGATGTGATATAAATTTCCTAGCATGTATACAAGGCCTCAAATTCTGTGGTTGGGATTATAGTTCCTTGTATTGATCCAAATACTTTGATTTTATTGACCTTAGAAGACAAAAGGTAAAGTTAACCCCAGCAGGTTTTGAACTCAGAATATGAATGTTACAAAAGAGCAACAACCAACTATTTTGTCAATCACTGTACAAATTCTGTCTTTCACCTCATTCTGATGCAATAATAATAATGTCTTCTCTAGGCACAAGAAAAGAAATTTGTACAACAGGATATTTTGTTGACCCCAGTACTTGACTGGTACCTCATTTTATTGACTTCCCTACGTCCTGCCACAACCTGAAGCACTAAGCCATTGTCAACTCAATAAATAAAGTAAGAATGTAAAGGATCTGTAACAAAATACAGGTGTGAGCAAGGTATTTATTTTAAGCTGGTATACCAACCAGCCATCTCTGCTTATGAGAAAGCCTCTGGCATGGTCACTCAGTCACTCATTTTGTTAGAAATATCAACCAAATTACTTTCAAATCACACACTATCATCTTATAGGCGCAGGAGTGGCTGTATGGTAAGTAGCTTGTTTACCAACCACATGGTTCCAGGTTCATTCCCACTGCGTGGCACCTTGGGTAAGTGTCTTCTACTATAGCCTCGGGCCAACCAAAGCCTTGTGAGTGGATTTGGTAGACGGAAACTGAAAGAAGCCTGTCATATATATGTATATGTGTGTATATGTTTGTGTGTCTGTGTTTGTCCCCCCAACATCGCTTGACAACCGATGGTGGTGTGTTTAGGTCCCCGTAACTTAGCGGTTCGGCAAAAGAGACCGATAGAATAAGTACTAGGCTTGCAAAGAATAAGTCCTGGGGTTGATTTGCTCGACTAAAGGCGATGCTCCAGCATGGCCGCAGTCAAATGACTGAAACAAGTAAAATAGTAAAAGAGAGTAAGAGTTAAGAAAAAGGACACATTGGTTGTTGTGGCTCTTGATAGTCAGTATCAGTGGTAGGGCAGGGAAAAAAACTTTAAAAAAAAAAATGAGGAGATTGTCCCTCCTGAAATGTTTCTTGATTATTATTTTGTTGAAACTAATAATCATGTTGGCTGAAACTCTCACAACAGCAATAACAACAGCTGCAGCATCAATTAAAGGCTGTAGAGATTGCTTGCTGCCTTAGTGCTTTTCTCAATATCACTCTTGCAGAATTTTTCCTTTTTTTTTTTAAATTTTTTTTTTTCTCCAGAGATTTATGTCATCCCTCATAAATATTTTCTTCTTATACAAACAACAAATTCTGGACCAATTTTCCTATGTACTGGGCTGGGGGAAGGACAAGGTGGTTGGCGCAGATGGTGGGTTTTAATGTTTATAACTACATGGGAAATTAATTACCTTGGACGACAATTAACTGAAGTGCTGTGGTTGATAGAGGTGAGAGTGTTTATATTACTAGTAGTTGTAGTGTTGATGACAACCACATGCATAGTTGATGACAGGAGTAAAGATAGACATAATATAGGTAAGATGGACATAATACAGGTAAGGTGGACATAATAAATGAGCTGCTTGTTATCAAGATTTATGGCTGTTTGTTGCTACTTCTCAATTGTTGGCAGAACAAATGTCAAGCAGGGTATATGCAGTGTCTTGAATATAATAATCTCAGCTCAGTGTCTACATCAGTGGTTATAAACCATTTTTTATTTATGGAGCCCTTTGATTACTATTCTATTCTGATGGACCCCCCACCCCTGTAGTGATTCCATGTTTAAAAGCTAGTTTTATAGATTTTTCTTTCAAAATTCCTATTTTGCTTTTCACACATTAACATGTGTAGGTTGAACTTTGTGACACATTTGCAAAAGAAACCTTGCTCTTTCTGGGAATAAATACTCCAAAAGCAAACTGTTTTTCCGTGGACCCTTAAATTACTGTGGGTCCTTAATTTACTGTTTTGTTTGCATTGACCCCCAAAAATCTTATATGGATCCCAGTTGAGAACTATTGGTCTCCATGCATCAGCTTATAAATTTAATGTGGTAGTGAGGTGTATGATGCATCTTGTTCTGTACATGTATTGAGGAAGACATTAAGACCAACGCTTATTGTGTACATTAGGGCAGTGAGCTGGTAGAGTCATTACAGCCTGGGATATAATACTTTGTGTTATTTCTTTCAGCTCTCTGATCTGGGTTCAAATACTGCTGAAGCCAACACTTTGCCTTTCACCTTTTCAACATCGACAAAGTACCAATCAAGTCCAGTATTGGAGTTGGAGTGGGAGAGAAGATCACCACTGTGGTGGGTGCAGTCCTTCCTTCCTTGCTTTGTAAGATAATGGTTTCAAATTTTGGCAGAAGGCCAGCAGCAGTTTTGATGGGGGTTGGGGAGTAAGTTGATTACATCAACCCTCAGTGTTCAACTGGGTCTTATTTTATCAACCCTGAAAGGATGAAAGGCAAAGTGGACCTCATCATGATTTGAACTCAGAATGTCTAGACAAATGAAATGCCACTAAGCATTTTGCCTGGAATGCTGACAATTCTGCCAGCTTACCACCTTAAGAGTAGGTAAGATATTGTAGTCTTAGATATATCATGTCTGGAATAAAATGCAAGATGATCACAACTGCAATACATTTGATCTTAGGTCTGTTCAGTCTTGGTTGACTGACCTTCAAGCTAAACAACAACAACAGTTAATTTTTCTCTCTCCTATGACAAAGAGCTCTGCTTGAAATTCTAAGACTTCTCTCCCTTCTCCGCTGGCATTATGATAGATTTCTTTTTCTGAAGGTTTTTGTGCTTACTATATAACAATATAAACCATTGCTCGTTTCCACAGATTCTGTTTTGCTGTTGTTGTGGACACTCAAAGTGATGCCACATAACATGCAGTTGTTAAATAATTGTTTCTAATTTAGGCTCCAGGGCCAGAGTTTTTGAGGTGGGGTGTTTATTGATTATGTGTTCTTAATTTTGAGAGAACTATACCAGTATTTGACTTGTAGTTCATTTTATCTCTCCTTGAATGATGTAAAGCTAAATTAACTTTAACAGGATTTGAACTCAAAACATAAAGAGTTGGAGCAAATACTGCAAACTATTTTGTCTGATACTTTAATGATTCTGAAACTCCAATAATCCTTTCTACTATAGGCACAAGGCCTGAAATTTGGCAGGAGGGTGGGGGTCAGTCAATTAGATCGACCCCACTATGCAACTGATGCTTAATTTATTGACCCCGAGAGGATGAAAGGCAAAGTTGACCTCGACAGAATTTGAACTCAGAACATAAAGACACACGAAATACTGCTAAGCATTTTGCCCAGTGTGCTAACGATTCTGGGTGAAATGCTGCAAATTCAATAATAATTCTTTTTACTATATGCACAAGGCCTGAAATTTTGGGGAGGGGGATAATTTATTAGATTTACCCCAGTATTTGACTGGTACTTTACTTTATCAGTTCTGAAAGGATGAAATGCAAAATTGACTTTGGCAGAATTTGAACTCAGAATGTAAAAATGGATGAAATTGTGCTTAACATTTTGTCTGGCTTGCTAATGATCCTGTTAGCTCATCACTTTAAATCCAACAACAATAATAATAATTTCTAATTTTGGTACAAGGTCAGTAATTTTGTGGGGAGGAAAATGGATGATTATATCAACCCCAGTCCCCTGTACTTGACAAGTATTTTATTTCATTAATCCCTTTTCCCAGAAGGATGACTGGCAAAAACGACCTCGGTGAAATTCTATCTCCGGTAAACAGACAGAATGAAGTACCACAAGGCTGGTGTTTGGAACATAATTCAACAAAAAAAGTTCAAACATGAAATCATAATAGATTTTAATTAGAGAATGAATACATTAACTTTTTTGATCCCAGGCCATCTAAGATCACCTCTGGCTCTGGTGATACACTTCTCCTGATTCCAATTATATCTAAATTAAAACTTCTAATTATATTTTTTATATAAGAACAGTTTATTTATTTCTCTAAATCACTAAAATTTCTTGCAATGATTATCTTCAAAATTAATTCAAATACTGTGTATTTCATTAGAAATATGTTAATGAGTGCATTTTAAAAGAAGCAGGTTTTGTATCAAAGATGCTTTCATATTCTTGTCTCAGGTAGGTTTGTATAAAGAGGGCTAACACTTTTACCTTCACTCACTCACCTGTTTTCACTGTTTAGCAATAATAAATGATTCCTTTATTTTGTTTCTTTTCAGTGGTTGGTGTTGGATCTTGGTGCTTTCATATGACTTTGCTCTACAGTATGCAGGTACTAAAAAATTTTCTTTCTCTCCTACCTCTTGTTCTTCTTTTTCTGTTCTTCATTTTAAATTTTTAACTTTCTTCTCCTAATGTATTTCAATTAAATTAATATTTAATTAATCTAATATTTTAGCTCAGCCAGTTTCTTTTTCATTTTTGTTTTTATAATTTTGATTTTCATAATATTTCTTTTTTTTTTTTTTGTGGGTGGGGAGTGTTATTCCTATTTTATTTTCAGGAAAAGTAATTCATTTGTTTAATCAAAATTTCCATTTTTGATTACCTTTCTTTAAAAAAACATCACATCAGTTTCTCCGCTCTATAATCATCATCACCACCACTACTGCTACCACCACCACCACCACCACCACCACCAACACCACCACCACCACCACCAACACCACCACCACCACCAGTATCATCATCATTAACCTAATCTCGATTGTGAAACATCATTATTAATATTTTCGCATTCATTATCTTAATTAATTTCTTCCAGGAAATTTCATGTATTCAATATTAATTAGGATATCTTGGAAACCTTCTTATGGTTGTAACCCAAGTATAATCTGAATAATGCAAAAACTCATTAGTTGTAAAACCATCTTTGAGCTTCATTCTTCAGTTTCTCTGTTCTGGAAGCCTTTTAATCAAGTTGGGTATCCATTTTGTGGTGGATTTTTGCTTTTCCATTTCTTTAACATGTGTTTTTTTTATGGTAGCATGGGTTAGACAAGAGAGATATATCAGGCAAGATTCTATGATGGATACTTTTCCTGTTGCTTTTCCTGTTTTGCAATTAAGGTTTTTTTTGTTTTTATATTCCATTAAACTACAGAAGTGCAGAACAGCTGGTCATAATGTCAACAAGGAATGTCAACTTTATCATTCAAGTGGCAACAAGCATGGAATATCAACACACACACACACTGGCAATCAGACATACATGTACACACACACACATGCACGCATAGTGGCAATCATACATCTGTGTACACACACTGGCAATCAGACATACATGTACACACACACACATGCATGCATAGTGGCAATCATACATCCATTTACACACTGACAATCACACATCCATTTACACATGCATTTACACATATCATACATCCATTTACACACTGACAATCATACTTCCATTTACAAGTAAGGCGGAGAGCTGGCAGAAACGTTAGCACGCCGGGCGAAATGCTGAGCTATATTTCGTCTGCCACTACATTCTGAGTGCAAATTCCGCCGATGTCGACTTTGCCTTTCATCCTTTCGGGGTCGGTTAAATAAGTACCAGTTATGCACTGGGGTCGATATAATCGACACACACATATACTTACTATATATGCATATTCTTTTATTCTTTTACTTGTTTCAGTCATTTGGCTGTGGTCATGCGGGAACACTGTCTTTTAAGTTGAAGAAATCGCCCCCAGAACTTATTCTTTTCACAGAAGACTGGAAACAAGGGACACCACTTGTATAGCAGTGACACAATTGCATATTTTTATATGTATTGTGTGATGTCAGGACAAGGAGATGTCTTTCAGACACACACATACATGATGGGCTTCCATTGGTTTCCATTGAGCAAGCCCATGCACAAGTCTTTGGCCAACTTGGGGCTATTGTAGAAGACAGTTGTTCAAGGTACCATGCAGTGGGACTGAGCCTGAAATCACGTGGTTAGGAAACGAACTTCCTACTTACACAGCCATGCCTATGCCTTGTCTACACACACGTACCAATCATGTAAGAGTGGAGTTGACCTACCTGTCATCTGCTAAATGCAGCAATGTTGGTAAATGAGAAATTGCATTACATTGCTTTGCAGTTAATTGACGAGTATGCTGTGAATTTCCAGTACTGTATTCAACAGCTTCTATGCAAAACAAACATACTCTGTGATAGGCTAGCACTCTGTCTAGTTGAAGAAATCATACTCCTCTATATGATTTAATAGCATTTTGCAAATTAGTCAGGAGCCTCTATGCAGTGGCTTGACCTACTAAAAAAAAGGAGCCAAATCCCTTCAAATCATCCACCACCATCCTAGTCTGTTATCTTAAAGGATCAAAAAATAGGTTGGTCATAACTGGAACAACACCTGGTTAATGGATTGAACAACACCTGGTTAATGAGTTGGTGTTTTTGTTGACTCATATATACTGATTGAATTTACCAGTTTTTTTTTTGTTTTTTTTACCATTACTGTGAAAAATACAATGTTTTTATTTTGCTGCCAAAAGACAAATCAGCAGTCACATGCTTCCCTTCCGGTCATTTCAATATGTGACTGCATGTGTATCGTTGGCGATTTTCTTTCTCCGTCTTCCCTTCTTTGGACTTTTTCTATATTTCTGATGAAGAGGTCCACTCGAAACGTGAAATCCTCTTTCTTTTCTTTCCTTTCCTGAGCGTGAAATAACAATGTACTTATTCCACGTCCTCGCGTTGTTGTTTTTTCGTGTTTTTTCTTGCTTATTCATGTTTGGATTGACTATATATATATATATTATAAACAAACTTTGTAGGTGTTGAATGTGTTTGGTATTTTACAGAAAGTAAATTTCAACTGCAGTAAAACTGTAGAAACAGCAAAAAAAAGATTTGGTATTTACCCTTATGAAATGGAAAAAAGTTGCCAGCAGGCAGCTACGGGAATCAAACCTATACTTCTTAGATACTGGCTGAGTGCTCTACCATTAAGCTAA
This sequence comes from Octopus bimaculoides, assembly GCF_046866305.1. NCBI lineage: Eukaryota > Metazoa > Mollusca > Cephalopoda > Octopoda > Octopodidae > Octopus > Octopus bimaculoides. The sequence continues at coordinate 75,026,428 of NC_142936.1, read as the reverse complement.
ACGGCTCTTGATAGAAATTTCTCTTGTTATATATCATCATGTTCATCATCATTTAATGCCTGTTGTCCATGTTGGCATGGGTTGGATGGTGTGACTGGAGCTTGCAAGCTGGTGGGAGCCTGCACCAGACTTTAGTCTCATTTGACATGGTCTCTATGCCTGGATGCCCTTCCTGATGCCAACCACTTTACAGAGTGTGCTGGGTGCTTTTAACGTGGTCCCACATGGGTGCTTTTACATGGCACTGTCACAAGTGCTTTACACCACCAGAAGGATCAGTCTTAACACTTCTGCTGCGGTGTATGGGTACCAAGTATCTCAGTCCTTAGTCTTCTGACCTGAAACGTTCAGCTTCCTGAGGACATTCATCAGTAATATATATATAATACTGTATCATATATATTTATATATATATAATACCAAGGGAAGATGAAAGAGACTAAATTGGCTGCAGGATAAATCTATAGATTTTTCACACAACACTGTTTGTATAGACCAGTGGTTTTCAATAATTTTTTTGCTTTCTGTTTGATATTTTACTATACTGGACCCCCAAAGCCAATTGAAGTCTTAAGAATCCCATTATATTTTGATAATTAGATATTAGGTATTGCATAAAATAATTGTTAAAATATTTTGTGTATAATAGAAGTATAACCAATTTATTACACATAATTTTTAACAACTAAATCTTAAATGGACCCCACCCAAGGGTCAAATGGACCCCCTAAGGTCATGTGGACTTCATTTGAGAACCACTGGTATATACAGATATAAACAGATTTTCACATCTGTCCACTTGTACAGTTTTGGTTAAAAAAATCTATAGATATATTCTAAAAATCTATAAATTAAATATTCAAACAAAGCATTGTTTAACACACTAGTAATTTATCAGTCAGACTAACTTGCCAAGAATGTGCTATATATGCAAAGCACTTTATTCAGTTTATTTAAGCGCAAGTTAAGAAGCAGTGTCTTCATAAGTGTTAGAAGGGTACTCAGTTGCTGATGAATTCTCAACATAGGACTGAAACTAGTCTGGTTGGCCCCTCTTTTTCTTTTCATGAAGAAATTGCCTGTATAGACACATATCATGACTGCTGATAATCTGATCATGCTTTTTCATTTATGGTATAGCATGGAGACAAAACACGTAATGTGCCAGTAAGTATTTAATCTATAAATCTCTCTGAATTTTTATCTATCTGCCTGTCTGTCAGTATATATATATGTATGTATATATATACATATATATATATATATATATATATATATATATATATATATATATGTATGTATGTATTTATGTATATTTGTGTGTTTGTTTAACTATTTTCTTGCCTACCACCTATAAATTCAGATACTGTTTAAACAGAAGAAGCATTGTTTTGATAAGAAATTTAATATTAGTCTATTTATCAGAGTAATCTTATTAAGAAAAAGCAAAAAAATTCAGAGATGATATCTGAATTGTTTAGACTAGTTGCTTACTCAGGGAAAATGACTGTTATTAATTTGAAACTGGCATCATTTTCGTCATCATCATCATCATCATCATGGTCTTCATCATCATAATCATCGTCATTGTTGTCGTCATCATCATAATCATCGTCATCGATGTCATCATCATCATCATCATCAATATTGTTATCGTCATCATTGTCACCACCATCATCATCATCATCGTCGTGGTCAGCATATAATGTCTGTTTTCCATGTTGGTATGAGTTGGATGATGTGACAGAATCTGACAAGCTGCAGGACTATGAGGAACTTCAGTGTCAAGCTTTGGTAACTTAGGAATGTTGGTTAAAAAGTTATGGTGGGGTGGACAGATTAGTCTTACTTGATACAACTGGAAATTATTTTTCTGAATAAATAATAAGAAAATTATAGAAAAAATAAATAAATAAATAAATAAGATTAAAAAGAATTCTTTTAAAAAAAGACACAGGGGCACTATTTGGCAAATAATTCTCTAGTTGATATCAATCTTCATAATGTTTTTTGAATGTGGTAAAGTGGCAGAAATATTATAACAGCAATAGTTTTTGCTTCAAATCTCCATATTCTGAGTTCAAACCCTGTCAGAGTCAATGTGACCTTTCATCCTTCCAGGATCATTGTTACTAATAATGATTAACCATAATTTTACAGATGCAAGATCAAAAGTAATCCATTCGTGATCATTCCCTCTATGCTTTTTTTTTTTTTTTTGCAGATATTGCGTTTTGTTATCCAGAATTCCTCTCCTACTTCTAGTTCACATTTGAGTGTCTGTCTGTCTGTCTGTCTGTCTCTATCTCTGTCTCGCTGAGAAAAGCTTCATTTACTGTCCTGGTATGAGTCTTGCTTGGGACATGGCCTTGCTAGCCTGGCCTACTATTCAAATACTGTTTGGAACACTATGGTTGAGGTTACAGTAATTGCAAAAGTAGTGATTGTAGTCAAACATCTATGGCTGCTGTTGTTCTTGTTTACAACATTGAGTTCAAATTGTCTTAGTTGAGGAAACCTTTTATCTTTTCCAATGTTGTATTTGTTTAACCCATGGTCATCATTCATCGAGTTGGCTTATGGTCATATGTGTTGCAGTTTTAATCACACATTTTAAAATTTTATTTATTCATTAAATTAAAAAAAAAAACATTTTTAAGCATAATGAGTGCACATACAAGGACTATACCATTTACACTTTAGCATTTAAACTGAACATATCTAGCTAAAATATTCCACTTGTTTTATGTTCAAAGCAGCCAGATCTGGCCTCTTACTCTTATCTTACAATGTCGGACACTAAACTCTACTTGCGAAGACCTGTTGAGGCAAGTGAAATCGAAATCGAACTAAATTTGTAGACTGGCACCCATGCCAACGTCTTCATTGAACGCTAAACTCGGCTTGCGAAGACCTGTTGGGGCAAGCGAAAGCGAAATTGTAATAGCACCAGTACCAGTAAATCACTAAGAGCACCGTCCGAGCGTGATCATCGCCAGAGCACCGTCCGAGCGTGATCATCGCCAGAGCACCGTCCGAGCGTGATCATCGCCAGAGCACCAGCTGTCTGGCTTTTGTGCAGGTGGCACGTAAACAGCACCATTTGAGCGTGACCTTTACCAACGTTGCCTTCCTGGCACTTGTGGCAGTGGCACGTGAAAAAACATTCGAGCGAGTTTGTTGCCAGTACCACTGGACTGGCCCTTGTGCAGGTGGCACGTAAAATACACCATTTTGAGCGTAGCTGTTGCCAGTACCTCCTGACTGGCCTTCATGCGTAAAAGCACCCACTACACTCTCGGGGTGGTTGGCGTTAGGAAGAGCATCCAGCTGTAGAAACTCTGCCAAATCAGATTGGAGCCTGGTGTAGCCATCTGGTTCACCAGTCCTCAGTCAAATCGTCCAACCCATGCTAGCATGGAAAGCGGACGTTAAACGATGATGATGATGATGATGACATCATCCAAATCTTGATGCTACAGGATAATGCATGATTAATTCAAAACAATGTGAATAAATAAGCATTATATTTGACAGAGTAATCCAAATGTGAGAAGGTGAATGTGTTCTTCAAGTCTCAAGATGTTATGATATATGAAATGATAGAGGTTTCATTGTTATTATTTATAGTAAACTGAGCAAACCTCATTGTTGAGGTTCCCTTGTTGGCTTGTAAGAAACATCAGTTGTTTTAATTAGCTTACTTCCTTACTACTTCATCATTTGAGAGAATGTCTATCAATCTAACAGCCAAAACTTTCTAAGAGCTTCTACAGTTAAATGCTAGTCCTTGTTTCTACACAAGAAATCAATACATTTAAACCAACAAGAACCAATTTTTTTTCTCTTTTTCCTCCCGCTAGCTATAAATCAAGAAATTTATGGAAGTCTGTAAGGGAAATATAAATCAAATTAAAGATAAAAAAGACCTCAGGTTTTGATTTCCTGTTTGTCAGAGAGATTCTTACAAAAGATATCTGCAATGCAGGTTGCATATAAATTTAGGTGTATATCATCTTGTCATAGATTACCTAGAAACTAACTGTATGGTTGCAGGTCATAGTACCTTGGTGCTATTCAATAGTATTGTGAAACTGGAGCTGCTAACTTTAAAGAATTCAGTCAGATATGTTTTCACTTTATAATCAGCTTATACATACATACATACATATATATATATATATATATATATATATATATATATATATATATATATATATATATATATGTATATATATATGTATATATATATATATATATTATATATATGTATATACACACACATATATATATATATATATATATATATATATATATACATACGAAGAGCGAGAGATACTAACACACATACACACAGATGCACTTGTATAATAATTTTAATGAGTTTTTTTTTTGATTTGCTTGTATTTATTTATAACTCTGGAATACCAATATCACATTTGTCAATGGCTGCTTAAGTTACTTACCAAAGAGGATTGTTTATGTGTGTTTGTGTGTGAGCTTGCTTGCGCATGAATGTGTGTGTGTATCTGTTTGGCTGTCTGTACTTGCGTAATTACATTACATTACATAAACACAGGCTTGTGTAGTAATACACACAAGTACATGTCTGCTTCTTTGTCTGTTCTGTATGCATATATGTTTGTGTGTGTATGTGTGTCTGTGCGTGTGTATAAAGGGTATGCATGTATGTAATCTATGTGCATTTGTTTATCTATATAATGTATGTGCGCATCATCATTATCATCATTTTAACATCCATTTTATCATGCTTGCATTGGTCGGATGGAGCTTATTGGTGCAGATTTTCTACAGGTGGATCCCTTTCAATTGTCTTTCTAAGCAAAGTAATAAAGTAATAATTTGCCATGGTCAAACATGTTTCTATGGAATACTGAAAACGACTGGAAAATGAATGAAACAGCTTGTATCACAGAGACAATTAGTTACAACTATGTCATTGTATCAAAATGAAGAAGACACAAACACCCCTCCAGCACACTTGCATACCACATATATATTATACACATATACATACATACATACATACATACATACATATCTACTACATATGTGGGAAATTCTGTTCGTGGGTATGTTTGTGGAGTTGTTAGCTAACTCCTACATCGTTTTATTTGTTTTGATGAAACTTGACACATGAGTAGAACTCATGTCTGGAAACCTCATGGCATGCTCAGATTGTTGAAAAAATAGATAATAGTGCCCCTAGAAGGGATCCTTATATATATCTAATATATTTTATTTAAAAAAACCAAGGAAAATAACCCATTCGCCCTTGGATCCTTACATATAGCCAAAGGAAATAACCTTCTGGGCATCCATTTAGCCGTGATCCTGAAGTCGCTAACTACTAGTCTATGTTGTGTCTGTGTGTGTGTGTGTGTGTGTGGATATATATATAATATACACACACACACATAAATACTCACACACATATCACTTATGTACATACACACACACATGTATACTGATACGCGCATTCATATACATGGGTGTGCATGTACATATATACACATACAGACACACACACATGCACCTATCGACTTAAATACATATACACATGTATTCATACATTTCTTGTACTTTTTAACCCTTATGTCTATTCACACACACACACACACAAACTTTCCTACCAACCTACCAATCTACCCACCCACATACTGGCAATTGTAGCAATTGTCTGCAGCAGCTGGAAGTAATTCCAAAATACTGCTAGACATTTTAAAAGAGATATTTCTTTTCCTTTCTTCTTTTATATATATATATATATATATATATATATATATATATATATATATATATATATATATATATATATATATATATATATATATATATATATATTATCAGAGCAATGGTGCTAAGCAGTGTTTACATATACTCACAATTTCAATTAACCTAAATTGCGAATATATATATATATATATATATATATATATATATATATATATATGCACAAACAAAAACACAAACAATTGCAGCGTGGAAGGTATATATTAAAAACACACAAAATCTGTTATATTCACTTCAACATTTAAATTTAATTTGTCAAAATATTTTCATTGCTTTGAAACCACGACCTGTTCGCTGACAAAATTCCGTGCTGCATCAAGTGACTTGCTATGCAAGTACACCTCTATAATATATAGTGGTTGTGTGTGTATGTGTCTGTATGTATATATATATATATATTTACATATTTGCATGTATTTATATGTATATAAATGTACATAGATATTTATCTGTGTGTGTGTTTGTGCATGTGTGTGCATGTTAGTGTGTATATGTATATACATGTATGTGTATGTATGTGTGCATATATATATATATATATATATATATATATATACACACACACACACGCACACACACATATTCATATACATGTGTCAATACATAACATGTACAAATTCATATGCATGTATATACGTTTGTGTGTGTGTGTGTGTGTTTGTTTTGTACACATACACAGATGCATACATGTTTCAATTTTGCTGATGGTGACAATTCTGGTAGCAGGTATGATAGGAGGTGCTGGTTGTGGCAACTGAAACAGCAGTGTTATTGCTAGATTTCATCTGGATCAACTCGTTCTGTTTCGATTTATTTATGTTGTTTGACTTTAGGCGATGTATCTGTTTATGAGTAGGTGTACTGGCTACAACATTGAACAAAACCTAGCAAATATCAAATCAGTGGTGGGGCACTTAACTAAAACATTGAGCAACACTTTGCAGATGTGGCTAAATTGGTTGGTAGGAGCACTGGCTAAGGCATTGAACAAAACCTAACAAAAATCAATGAGAGATGGGGGCATGAGCTAAAACATTTAGCAAGACCTTGTAGATATAAGACTTTGATAGGAACACTGGCTTAAACATTGAACAAGACTTTGGAGGTAGCTAGGTGCACTGACTAAAATGCTGAACATGGTTTTACTGATATAAGATTAAATGTAGGTGCAGTGGCTACAATATTGAACAAAACATTGTTGATATCTTATAAGAGATAGGTGCATGGGATACATCTAAGGCAATTGAACAAAGCTTGCTGTTAGTTGTGAGGATTATAATGATTTTGCTGTTTATTTGTGGATGTGTTGTGTTTCTGGAAAATCCTACGAAGGCCAGTCAGATTATTATTATTATTATTTGTAGTAGTAGTAGTAGTAGTAGTAGTATGATAATGATGATGGCGATAGTTCATCATGTTTGTCAGTAACCAGAGCATAAAATATGTGACATTTTTTAGGGCTGTGTATAAAAGAAGATAAATAGTAAACTAGAGCATTGCTTTAATGAAATCACCTTGAAAAACATCAGATTCATAAACACCAGTTTCATATACATACCTGCACACACACATACACACACACACACATACACACACATGCACACAATCTTATTTTTCCTATCTAAATTGTCGTGGGTTATTAATTTAGTATTTTATTAGTTTCTTGTCACTAGATTTATTGGACTGATATCCCAAAACACAGGTTTTTTTATAGGTTGATTGTAGTGGGTGTGGTTGTAGTAACAGTTGTGGTAGCGAAAGTGTGGTTGCAGCAGTAGTAGTAGAAGTATTAGTAGCAGTAGCAGTAGCAGCAGCAGTAGCAGTATCACCATTATTGTCATCATCAGTATTAATATCCAGAGCTGGGTTGGTGGGAAACAAGATTGTAGAAACTAGGACACAGAAGATGGTAATTAAGGAAGGCAGGTATCATATCTTGATTGAATAGCATGTAATATAAGTAAATAAAAAGAATAAAACAAAACAAAACAAAAAAAAAATGATGCTGGAATAGGTCCATCAATTATGATAATAAACTCTATGAAACACGTTTGCTGATGATAATTATATAACATGACAGAAGCAAACCACTCATTATAGTTATGGCAATAACTCAGGAGAAAACAGAAAAGAGAGAAAAATAATGGTTCAACTGAGATGAATAAGGTTTGGAAGCCAGAAGCCTCATGATTATACAAAGAATTGGACAAGGAAGGACACAAACATTCAAAAATATAGAACAAGGATTCCTCTCAGAAACAAGGAAAACTATACTGCTACTGCTGCTGCTGCCTTATCTATTTTTCTTTTTCTTCTCATTCTTCTCTTTCCTCTCCACCTCCTCCCTTTTCTTTTCCTTCTTATCCTTCATCTCTCCATTCTTCTTTCTCTTCTTCTTTTCCGCCTCCTCCCCTTCTCCCTCTCCTCTTCTGCTTCCTCCACCTCCCCTTCATCTCCTCTGCTTCCTCTCCTCCTCTTCTCCCCCCCTTCCTCTCCTCTGCTTCCTCTTCCTCCTCTTCCTCCTCCCCTTCCTCCTCCCCTTCCTCCTCCCCTTCCTCCTCCTCCTCCTCCATCATCATCACCTCATGTTTTTTCATTGTTCCTCTTCTGCTCCAACATATTCACATCCCATCCATGTAAGCATGGAAAACTAGACATCAAAACACTGACAATGGCATTACAGAAGTATGGCATTACTGATAGCTTTGCCAAATTCTGTTTCCTAAAACCTATTTCCTCATAAACTTCTGTGTGAGTTGGAACTCAAATAAAGAAATATGCTTTGCGTTACATAATTCTACTTTTTAGTGAGATTTTCAGGAGCGTAATGTTACAGCATGGCTGTCTAGCTGAGAAGTTTGTTTCATAATGTGGTTTGGGGTTTAGGACCAATGCATAGTACCATGGGCAAGTGTCTTCTACTATAACCCCTGTCCAACCAAATTCTTGTGAATGGATTTAGAATGGATATTTAAAAAAGTCTGTCATATATTTATATGTGTGTATGTGTGTATGTGTGTGTAGACATGGCTTTGTGGTAAGAAGTTAGCTTCTCATCCACAGGGTTTCAGGTTCAATACATATATATATACAACAGGCTTCTTTCAGTTTCCATCTACCAAATCCACTCACAAGGCTTTGGTTGGCCTGAGGCTATAGTTGAAGACACTTGCCCAAGATGCTGCACAGTGGGACTAAACCCGGAATCATGTGGTTGGTAAGCAAGCTACTTACGGAACAGTCATTTTAATGAGTTGTATTTATTTATCACCTGACGAAATGCATCTGCACCACTGGGTGCTCCTGAACCAGTTGTTGAGTGTCCCACCCAAGGGGAACCGATGCTAGATGTGTCGAAACAATTATCATGATTAATAATAAATTCTCGTATATTCCATCTTCCGTCTTTCATTTGCCATATATATATATGTGCGCGTGTGTTTGTGTATATATATATATATATATATATATATAAGATCGAGAGAGAGTTAGGAAGAAACTGGTAATATTGTAATATATATGTTATAAAACATCAGCGCTTAATTTTGGAACTGAGCAAAGAACAAGCTTTTCAATAGCACTTGAAAGTTGTATGTACCACATTCTTGCTAACTGCCTTGCCAAGTATCAAGTACATCTCAGAGTACCTGTCACATTTCAAATTAAGCTATAAACTAACATGTCTACATCCACAATGACAACATTTGTTTCTTAGATAATTTATAATTCACTTATGCTCCTTCACCACCCAACATACACAAACAGATAATCTCTTCTACTTCTGTAAAACACAGTGAAGTATCACAATTTTGTTCTAAATCTCAGGTCAGAATTAATCCCCCAACATCATTATCATTGTCCACTTTGCTTAATGTCCACTTTGCTTAATGTCCACTTTGCTTAATGTCCACTTTGCTTGCATGAGTCAGAGGGAATTTGGTGATGCAGATTTTCTACAGCCAGATGCATACAGCCAAGCACACACACACACACACACACACACACACGACAAGCATCTTTCAGTTTTGCATCTACCAAATCCTGTCTCAAGGCCTTGGTTGGCCTGAGATCTAAGAAGACACATGCCAAGGAGCTACACAGTGGAACTGAACCTAAAACTAGTTTAGAAGCAAAATTCTCAACGACACATCCGCATATGGAATATTAATATGCTGGTTTCAAATTTTGGCACAAGGCCAGCAATTCTTGTTGCCAACCCTCACATGTTTCCAAGCATGGTAATATCTTCCCATAGCTAGTCATGTTCCTCATGGAACACTGGAAATACACAACATCACTTGTATGGCAGCAAGATTGTTTATAACTATCATGTGATGTTAAGACAAGGATATACACAAAAAACATACACACACACATACAAGAGGCATCTTTCAGTTTTGCATCTACCAAATCCTGTCTTAAGGCCTTGGTTGGCCTGGAATCTAAGAAGACACATGCCAAGGAGCTACACAGTTGAACTGAACCTGAAACCAGTTTAGAAGCAAAATTCTCAATCTCACATCCGCATATGGATTATTAATATGCTGGTTTCAAATTTTGGCATAAGGCCAGTAATTTTGAGGTGCGGTGGGTGAGTGGGGGTAAATCAATTAAATCAACCCTAGGGTACAACTGGTACTTATTTTATCAACCCTGAAAAGATGAAAAGCAAAGTGAACTTTCACAGAATTTGAATTCAAAACATAATGACGGATGAAATGCCGCTAAGCATTTTGCCTGGTCTGCTAACTATTCTTTTCTACTCTAAGCACAAGGCCCGAAATTTTGGGGGAGGGAGCCAGTCGATTAGATTGACCCCAGTATGCAACTGGTACTCAATTTTTTGACTCCGAAAGGATGAAAGGCAAAGTCGACCTCGATGGAATTTGAACTCAGAATGTAAAGACAGACGAAATACCACTAAGCATTTCTCCTATATGCTAACATTTCTCTTAGCTCACTGCCTTATGAATAACTAATTAACAGCTAAGATTATAGTATAAATCATATAAGACGTTAAAAGCACTAATCTGCAACAGGAAAATACAAACACTGCTAGAAGAATGTGAGATGAGGTTGACTTTTGTTGGATTCGAACTCACAATGCAAAGGGCTATAACTAAATACAGCGATTCTTTTCTGTTCTTTTTTTTCAGTGCTTTACTGAATCTGCTAATCTGCCATCCTTGGTACTTCCACGAATTATTATTAACATTTTGTCGTTGTAATAGTAGTGGTAAAAATATTATATGACTAAATTATTTTGATCAGTTATTGATTTCTAAATTCAGTACAGCACCACACCTTCTGTTCTGGAGTTAGAGAGTGGACAGTTGAATATATTAAACCCAGTAGCTGACTGGTACTTTTTTTATTGACCATGGATGTAAAACTGGAAAATCAATGTTGAACGGTAAAATATTGGTTTCAAATTTTGTCATTTGGCCGGCAATTTTTGGGGAAGGGATAACACGATTACATTCTCCCAGTGTTCAACTGGTACTTACTTTATCAATCCTGGAAGGATGAAAGGCAAAGTTGACCTCAATGGAATTTGAAATCAAGAATGTTAAGATAGACAAATGCTGCTAAACATTTTGACCAGCTTACTAATGTTTCTGCCAGCTTGCTGTCCTAATGGAATGGTATATATGAACACTTTTCATAAGGCACTTACTTAGTCATCTGCGTATTTTTATACCATGCCCCTTTCTTCCCAATCTTCATATTTTTTTTTTTACATGATGAATATAAGATTCAGAACATGCAAAAAACCTTTCCGTTTATTCTTAAGCAACATAAAAAGAAGTATTTGCCTTTTAAAAAGGAAACAATAAAATTGAAAGACAATCCAATGCTTAATAAATGTTATTTTGAATGTTTATTTATATATCAATTACTTGGATAACAAATACAAATGACTTGTAATAGGCACATTAATTATCAAAATAATGAGAAGTAACGCATATTCAAATGATGAAAGCATTAATCTCATATTGTTGCATTTACTGAAAATTTTAAATTTCCATTGTTTCAGCTTACAAAAGATGAAAATGTAATTACATCTGGAAGCAAAATGTATTTATATGCTTCAAATGTAAATAAAATATATTTGATTACATATGTATATATGTATATATGCATACATATATACAGGGATTTTTATATTCATAAAAGCATACAAAGTAAAAAAAAAATATGTATATGTGTGTATAAAAAGTAGTGTAACATAAAAGAAATTCCTGAATGCTTGATGTTCCAAACAAATGAATTGAAAGACTATTTTAAAGACACTTAAAAACAAAAAAGTTTGAAGCAGCATACTAAAAGCTAGAAGGTAGTTAAAAAAAAAAAAACTATCACATTTAAATGAACAACTACCAAATAGAAACAAACAGGAAAGTGACAGAATGATGTATTACAGGAAGTTTTGCCTGTCTTTCTACAGAGGTCATAAATAATGATTTTCAACAGAAGACCACTTAAAATGGGTATAAGACTGTTCTGGTTTGGCGTCACCCATTTGGCATTGCTGATTCCACACTCACTTATTTGACATCACATGTGTTAATGTTTCTCCCATTCGCTTCTCCCATCTCAAGTTATGTGTGAACATCTAGTTGTGTTTGTAAGTATGTGTAATGTCACTCCTTCTTTCTCTATTTCTCTTGCTTCCCCTCTGTCTCCTCTCATTCCTTCTCTCTCTTTTTTTTCTCGCCTCCCCTCTCTCTATCTGAATGTATATATTTCTGTACCTGTGTGTGTGTGTGTGTGTGTGTGTGCGTGCACACATGTTTGCCTTTAGCACCAAAATGTTTTGTTGCCTAAACCAGACTGAATGTCCAGTCAGCTGTACCAAATCAACAGCATCCAAACAGTCCACATCTAATAGTTTCGTTCTGACTAACAATATAGGCCTACTACTAAAGTTAAAAGGAGGTGCAATAGCCTAGTGGTTAGGGCAGCGGACTCGCGGTCGGAGGATCGCAGTTTCGATTCCCAGACCGGGCATTGTGTGTGTTTATTGAGCAGGAACACCTCAAGCTCCATGAGGCTCTGGCAGGGGGTGGTGGCAACCCTTGTTGTACTCTTTCGCCCCAACTTTCTCTCACTCTTTCTTCCTGTTTCTTGAGTAATGCTGCAATGGACTGGCGTCCTGTCCAGCTGGTGGGGAACACATACGCCATAGAAACCGGGAAACCGGGCCCATGAGCCTGGCTAGGCTTTAAAAGGGCACATAAAAAAAAAAAACTAAAGTTAGAAGGAAATTAAGAAATATACACTGTAACTTCTTTGATACAACCCACCGGAGACTGTTCAGGCTTCTGTGGTATGAAGTTCTTGTTTTAAAAACTAATTGTTAGCACTCTGTTGTCTACGACGTCGAGGGTTCCAGTTGATCCGATCAACGGAACAGCCTGCTCGTGGAATTAACGTGCAAGTGGCTGAGCAATCCACAGACACGTGTACCCTTAATGTAGTTCTCGGGGATATTCAGTGTGACGCAGTGTGACAAGGCTGACCCTTTGAAATACAGGTACAACAGAAACAGGAAGAAAGAGTGAGAGAAAGTTGTGGTGAAAGAATACAGCAGGGTTCGCCACCATCCCCTGCCGGAGCCTCATGGAGCTTTAGGTGTTTTCGCTCAATAAACACTCACAACGCCCGGTCTGGGAATCGAAACGGCGATCCTATGACCGCGAGTCCGCTGCCCTAACCACTGGGCCATTGCACCTCCACGGTAAAAACTAATATACCAGTGGAAACATACAGGTGATCGTTCAACCTGCTAGCAATAACAGCCAAATTTAACTCAGTGCACATCAAAAAATAAAATGGAAGAACATATTAGATAATATAATCCGGGCTATACTATTTCTAGAAAACAAAAGATATGGTGGCCATGGCTGGAATGTACTCTGAAGACTTTTGATCATAAAGTTTGCTTGATTAGAACTGACCAGGGGTTAAACAGCAGCAATAATAAGGAAGGGAGCACAAACATTATTTCTGTTATTTACAACTGTCTGTTTGTCATTACCTAGCACACACACACACACACACATGCATGCATGCATGCATGCACACACTTCACTCTCTGCTTATCTTGGTTTCCTATCTTACTCTTAAAAGACTTCAGCACTTGATGACACAACCATCTGGTGTCACTCAAATCCAAACTCTACCCTCCCTCCACATTCCACCCTCGCAATAAATTCCTGTCAGGGTGAATGGAAAGAGAGAGAGAGAGAGAGAGAGAGAGAGAGAGAGAGAGAGAGAGAGAGGTGGAGGATGGAGTACCCTTGACTGTTAGTTGTCCAGCATTGAATAGTATGTTTACACACAGGTTTTCTGTTAATCCAGATTAATTGGAGATAACTGCAGACAAAATGGCTGTTTAGGGATAAATAAACGGTAAAGTAAATAATGTCTCTCATTAAGCTTTTCTTGTAAAAGCAAAAGGCTGAAACTGACAGAGAGAGTAATACTTCCTTTCTGATTGGATGTTTGGATGTATATCTGTCTGTCTAACTGCCTGATTGATTGTCTGTCTCCATGACTCGGAGTAAGCGTGCGTGCATATATGGGTGTGTGTAAACGTGTAACCTTGATGAAGTGCAGGCATAGGTGTGTGGTTAAGAAGATTGTTTCACGATGATGTGGTTTCAGGTTCAGTTCCATTGCACTGCATCTTGAACTTGTTTCTTCTACTGTAGTTTCTGGCTGATCAATACCTTGTGAATTTAATATCCTGCAGCTGTACAAAGCCTGTCCCATACATATATCTAGTAATTCAGCTGTGGTGTCTATGTCTATCTCAATGCTTACATTCTGCAGAAGCATGAAGGATCACTGAGCTAAATTGTACCAAAAGTAATGCAGAATAGGCATAACTTTTTATTAACTGGCATTGGTCATTTATACTGGTTTCAGATTGTGGCCCAAGGCCAGCAATTTCGGGAGAGGGGTCAAGTTGATTACACTGACCCCAGTACTCAATTGGTACTTATTTTATCGATCTCAGAAAGATGAATAGCAAAGTAGACCCCAGCAGAAGAAGTGTATAAAACACTGCACACCTGAATATTTTTGAAAAGAATTTGAGAGTTGGAGGTCAATAATGGCACAAATGCATTGCTTGTGATGGAAACTGTTGTACCTTTGCGTAGAAGAAAAGTTACTTTACCAACATATGCAATATGAATGACATAAAATAAAAATGTTATGGCTGCTTTTGCATTACTTTTGATATATGCCCTTGTATATTAATGTCTGCAAATATATTATATATATATATATATATATATATATATATATATATATATATATATATATATATATATTCTTTCACCTCTGCCACTATCTGGCATATACAGGTGCTTACACTTATCAAGTATTACCTCTAAAAATTACAGTACCTACGTGTGTGTATATATATATATATATATATATATATATATATATATATACTCAAATTTATTAGGAGTTACATGTATGGATCAAAACAGTTTGATTCAAATTCGTATTGGTAAAATCCTAGGATCAAGGTGTTGAGCAATCTGTAGAAGGTATAAAAAACAACTTTCAGGAACAATGGTGGTTTATTAGTACAGAAAGTTGTAAATTTTTCCCATATCAAAGTTTGATAATCTGAAAAAAGTTATTTTATTTGTTCACAGTTAATGGCTGGGGTTGCTGTGTATAGCAGATTACCCTTCATTTGGGTAATTAGTACTTCTGAGGTTCTGCAGGCTATGAAACATATGAGACCTGGATTTTATCTACTCCATTCCCTAATTTTATGTACACACATGTATATATGCATATATGTATATGTATATATATATATATATGAAGAGTAGATAAACAGCTGACAACTGATGAAGGGTCATTTCTCAGAGTTTACGTGTCCTGTTTTCTCCTGTTTTCCATTTTTTTCTCTTGTTTACATATTTAACTTGTTTGTTAATGTATTTCATGTTGTTTGCACAGTTGGTGACCTCCTGTACCCATATATATATATTATTGGCGTTAGGTTGGAGTTAGGAAGGGCACCCAGCTGTAAAAACTCTGCCAAATCAGATTGGAGCCTGGTGTAGCCATCTGGTTCACCAGTCCTCAGTCAAATCGTCCATGGAAAGCGGACGTTAAACGATGATAATAATGATGATGATGATGATATATATATATATGTGTGTATATATGTATGTATCTAAGTATATCCATATCTATGTGTGTATATATATATATATATATATGCATGTGTGTGTACTGACTGACAGTTAGGAAATTAGCAACAATTAATCAAAGTTTTCACTGAAAGAATGATAAAAAATCTCTAATAGAATGTAACTCAATATGCAGATTTATTTAAGAATCATTACAGATAGAAATCTATGTCACAAGGCAAAGCTGATTATCAGAGAAAAACTATTTTTCATTGATAATCAACTTCTGAAATAGATTTGTATCTGTAAGGTTCCAGTCTGCAATAAATATGTATCCATGTATAAGTGTGTGCATGCATGCACATGTATGTTTTTATATATATGTATGCGTTTATATATATATATTAATATATCTGTATGTATATACATGTGTGTGTGTGTGTGTCTATATAAGCACATATATACACACATGGGAAAACAAAAATGGAGATAATTTCATGTGTTTATTCAATGTATCCTTACATACATTTCATTAATAAATGAATCCATTATTTCTATTTTATTTAAGAATCTGATTCTAACCTCATTGATTACTTTATAATCAGAATGCACCATCAAATCACCAGAGCTTGCATAATAAACAAAATATTAGCATTAAGATAATTCATAGTAGTGTGTCAGATACATTGTTTCTACAGTATTTAGCCTTTCTTTTAAAGCTGAGATTCATATATTATTCACACTCTGATGATTTGATGATGTAATCTGTTTCTTAGATAAGCTCCTACATAATTGATCTATTCATATTCAAGTATATGTAAGGATGTTTTGAATAAATGTATGAACTTATTTTCCCTCTAGCATTTGTTAAGTATATTCTGTGTTCAAGATAGCTAGATATTTTGAAATATAATTTGATTTCCCTTTATGGGTGTGTTGCTTGAACTATAAAGGAACAGACACGGAGTTCTTAACATTGATTACAGTTCAGGCTGAAAAAAACATGGCCCACAACAGCATCATCATTTAATGTCCGTTTTCCATGCTGGCATGGGTTGGACAGTTTGACATGGAACTGGCTAGCAAGGAGTTGTCCAGACTCCACCTGTCTTTTGTGGCATGGTTTCTTTGGCTGGATGCTTTTCCTAACCCCAACCATTTAACAGAGTATTCTGGGTGCTTTTTACCACTGCCACAAGCATGGATGTGGAGATGCAGTGCTGGCACAGATGTGCTAACACAGCACCAGAACTCAAAAGGACAAACCTATATGTGTAGAAGACAGCGATTTTATTTTGCTTCACATGTCTTATCAAGTACAGCAAATCATTCTTGATATAATCAAGAAAATCACCCATCCCTACATCATCTGAGCTGAGAAGGATGTCTCCATGCATCACACTTCCCTCTAATAATCCCACCTCCTAAACAACAGACAATTCTTTTGGTCTCTTGTTTAAAAGATTTCTGCTAACTCTGTAGAATCCTTCTTTCTTCTACCCAACCATGATGATTCTGTAAGCAATACACTGGTAGAAAAATCTTCCACATTCACTGCTTGCTTTGCCTTAAACTCAACAACACACATTTTGAGTAAATTGCCTCAAAAACTAACTCTATCCACTCCATCAAGAGCATACTTTTATGCAAAATCAGAGTAACAGTTTTAAAGAAGTCATAATATGTAGCAACTATAAATAGCTGTAAGCTATATTTTTATCTTTTGAACAGATTAAGTTAATTCATGGTCATTGATGAAGTTCCAATTAGGACAGAAACTGGTCAGGTTAATTCCTCTTTTATTTGTTTACATTTGTCTTCTATATTAGATTACAATGCAGCAATGACTAACACTAGTAAGAAGCACTCTACTTTACACCTCATATTTTTCCACACGTTTTTTCATGCATCATTAATTTCTAACTGTAATTGATGCATATAATATCTAATATTATTTAAATTAGGATTTTAGCCGTGAATTCATCAAATTTTTATTTTCTTGTTACCAAATCTGTTATTTAATATATATTTATTTTTATTTTGTGATGTAGCATTATTCTTTTGTGGTGGAATAATGCTATTTCTTTCTTTCTTTTCTTTTCTTTTCTTTCATCTTTTTTTCTTACGCTTGCTTATCCTAAGATTCTCAATTCATGAATACAAATGAGAACTAATTTTTCATTGTCTTGGAGTTGGATAAATCTAAAAGCTTCCTTGGATTAGATGTCTTATGCTGATTTTATCTGATACCCTTCATTTCTGTGTTCAAATTATCCTACTGTCAATAAAAATTGAAGTGAGTTAGTTTGCCATGTGAAGTGAAAAATCCAGTCGTTCAGAGATTTGTCCTTCTTTACATAAAAAAAAAAAAGCATTTTTTCTCTGCAATAAAGGACAAAAATCCAAAATATGAGATCATTCTTGTAGCAATCTTTTAATTTTCTATTTCTAATCTTTATTCTTTTACTGGTTTCATTCATGGAACTGTGGCTATGCTTGAGCACTGCCTTAAAGAGTTTAGCTGATCACATTGAGTCCAGTATTTATTTTTAAGCCTCCTGCTTACTTTATTGATTTCGACTACTTTTTGAACTGCTAAGTCTCAATGTATAAACAAATAGCACAGGTTAAGTGATATAAATGTAAACAGGCGTAGGAGTGGCTGTGTGGTAAGTAGCTTGCTTACCAACCACATGGTTCCGGGTTCAGTCCCACTGCATGGCATCTTGGGCAAGTGTCTTCTACTATAGCCTCGGGCCGACCAAAGCCTTGTGAGTGGATTTGGTAGACGGAAACTGAAACGTCATATATATATGTATATATATATATGTATGTGTGTGTATGAACACACACACACACATGTATGTATACACACACACACACACACACACACATGCTTCTTTCAGTTTCCATCAACCAAATTCACTCCCAAGACTTTGGTCAGCTTGAGGCTACAATGGAAGGCACATGTGGTTTGGAAGCAAACTTCTTACCACATGGTCATATCTACCTCAACAAATTCCTTCTGATCTATGGCAGCCTGGAAAAGTGGACATTAAAACGATGATGATAATGATGAATCAATTTAAACATCCATGTAAAGCAGTGTTTCTCAGTCAGGGTCCACCTGACCCTTGGTGCTCAATACAAGATTTTTCTTTTAAAATTTATAAGCACTAAATTGGCTATGCTTCTACAATACACAAAAAGTTCTAAGAATTTTTTTTTATACAATTCATCATCATCATCACCATCAGGCATCATCATCATCATTATCATCATCATCATTTACCATCATCTACTTTCCAAGCTGGCACAGGTTAGACAGCTTGATTGGAACTAGTAAGCCAGAAAGCTACACTAGATTCCAGTCTGAAATTGGCTTGGTTTCTATGGCTGGATGCCCTTCCTAACACTAACCACTCCAAGAGTGTAGTGGGTGCCTTTTATGTGTCACCAGCACTGGCCACAACTACGATTTCACTTGGCTTGATGAGTCTTCTCAAGCTCAGCAAATTGTCAAAGGTCACGATCACTTGTCATTGCTTCCATGAGGCCCCACATTCAGAGATGATGTTTCACCACCTCATCCCTTATCTACCTGGGTCTACCTCTTCCACAGTTAGAGAGTGGCACTTCTTTACACAGTTGAGTTATAGAAATATAAGATTTTTTTAAACACCAAATGATACTGGGGGGTTCATCTGAATGAAATAGGAAAGAATAGGGAAAAAAAAGGGGTGCGAATCACTGATGTAGAGCTTGGAATCCATGACTCCTTATATACGATAAAATATAATAACAAACAAAAAAAGAACACAGAAAATAAAAAGAAAAGTGAGAAAGAAATTCAGATTAAAGAACAGTTAAATGTTTCTATTGTTGAATCTATTTGTGGCCTCCATGAAATGGAAGATCTTACTTATGGTTGGTGGGTCCCTGAAAATGCCCTGCACCTTCTATCTGACTTTGTTAGACTAAGTTAGATCAGTGAAATGCAGGATAAAGCAATATGTCTTGTTAGTAGGATACTGTATATTCCCTTCACAAAACAGTGATACCTACCATGTTTCGTGAACGGCTGTGTGTTTCAGATTGAGTTGTATTTATTTTAGACTAATGTTGTTACGGGATGGGGGCGGGGGGGGGGGGTGATGGGGGGATGGCGCGGAGGTGGATTTATTTAGGATCCAGAGACTTTCAATATTTTGTTTACACAGATGGTAGAAATTTAGGTGCCCCGAGATGATATACACTGGTACCTAATTTTCACTGCCAGTACCATCATTACTTTACCATCGTCGTCATTGTCATCATCATCATCATCATAATCACCATCAGCATCATCATCACTACCACTTTTACCATCAACATCCACCTCCCCATCATCATCATCATCATCATCATCGTCATCTTCATTTTCATCATTTTCACCACTACTACTGTTATTGTGTTTTAATTGTTGCATCGTTATCCTTATTGGATCAACATCCTGACCATCGATGTTGAGATCGTCATCACCATCATTGTCATCATCACTATCCCTTTCATCATCCTCATTCATCTTTTCTATTGTTCCTATCACCATCATCATCATCATCATCATCATCATCACCATCATCACATCATCAACACTACCAGCACATTCATCACTGCCAAAACTACCACCACCACTTCCATCATCATCGTCATTATCATCATCATCATCCTCATCATCATCATCATCATCATCATCATCACCTAGCATTTACCATTATTATCTTAATTGTAAAATTGCCTCAGCATTTTTTTTTTGTCATTGTTATTTTAATTTTTACATT
>NC_142936.1:74970625-75000625 GCF_046866305.1 Octopus bimaculoides | reverse complement strand
GGTCAAAAGTTTTTTAGACGTCGTGGTATATTGAGGCGATTTCCAATCAGAAGATGGGTCCAGTGTAATCCGTGGGTAGGAGAGGTGCAGCCGGAGGATGTAAAGTTCAGAATCAAACAGTCCAGAAAGAGTAGATCCAGAAGGAAAGAAGGTAGAATCCAGAAGTTCGTGTGTGATGAGTGGAGACAGGATTAGCTGGTGCGACCACGTGAGCGTGTATTATATGTGGGAGAATGTACGAAAAAACAACAACAGACGAGGACAGGTGGTGTAAACAACAAAAGGATGTATTAGTATGACGCTCGGGAATACGGAAAGTCTTTAACGTTTCGAATATATACATATATATATATATATATATATATATATATGTCGTCTCATTCAATGGACACGAAACTCGGCTTGCAAAGACCTGTTGGGGCTAGCGAAAGCGAAATCGTGATGGCACCTGTGCCCAGCGTCGCCTTCCTGGCATTTGTGCCGGTGGCACATGTAAAGACATTCGAGCGAGGTCATTGCCAGTGCCGCTGGACTGGCTCCTGTGCAGGTGGCACGTAAAATACAGTATTTCGAGCATGGCAGTTGCCAGTACTGCCTGACTGGCCTTTGTGCTGGTGGCACGTAAAAGCACCCACTACACTCTCGGAGTGGTTGGCGTTAGGAAGGGCATCCAGCTGTAGAAACTCTGCCAAATCAGATTGGAGCCTGGTGTAGCCATCTGGTTTCACCAGTCCTCAGTCAAATCGTCCAACCCATGCTAGCATGGAAAGCGGACATTAAATGATGAGGATGATGATGGTGATAATATATATATAGCTATGATATATTTTGTTAAGAACGTAGTAGAGTACAGTATAAAGCTCGTCCACCTTCAGATCTCATTGTGTGCTATCCCATAGTAGTATTATACGTACTTCCAGGTTTGCGTTTGAGCTTCTGTCATGAATGAATAAATAATTGAAAAAATTGGAGTCAGCAAGGAGGAATACGGCTGGACATTTATTTTGCATAGAAACAGTTGTAGTGATTGAAAATAAATGTTCAACCATACTCCTTGTTGACTCCAATTTTTTCACTTATGTGTGTGTGTGTGTGCACACACACACATATTGATTAGATAGAAAAGAAGATTAATTTGATCTTCAGAACATGAAAAAAATAGTTGAGCATTATGAGAAAAAGAAAATAGCAAAATGAACTTTTGATACAAAAACATAAACAAAGTGACTCCAGGCCGTGTTGAATAATTTAGAAAATAAATCTTATAAAGGAGGACAAATTCCTCAAGAGCCACAAAGGATTAAGTGTCATGTTAATAACACCTAGAAGGAGGTGGTTTTTCCATTCACCAAAGGGAATGGAGGAGCTTTGGCCAGAAGGAACTAATGTCAACAGAAGGTATCCAACATTCATCAGGTGTTTCGATCCTGAACCATAACACCCTCCCATTGGTGGGTCAGCATAGGTGGCCAAGTCACAGCTCCTCATCTCCTCCAGGCTTCCAGCTGAACTCATGCAGTTAAGATACTATGCAGATGACTGAATTTGGGACCATGTAGTTGGGAAGCAAACTTCTTAACCATGCAGCCATTCCTATTATTATTATTAGCTCTAAAGAAACACCCATCCATGTTACCATGTAGTGAACTGAGCCCAAAAACTCATGGCTGCAAAGTGAAATTCTTAACCACAAAACCATGCCTTAACTCCTACTCCTCTTCATCATCATCATTAAGGTGGTGCGCTGGTAGAATCATTAACATACCAGGCAAAATGCTTAGCGGCATTTCATCCACCTTTACATTCTGAGTTCAAATTCTGCCAGGGTTGACTTTGCCTTTTATCCTTTCAGGGTCAATAAATTAAGTACCAGTGAAACGTCAGGGTCAGTATAATCAACTAGTCCCCTCCCCCAAAATTTCAGGTCTTGTGCCTCTAGTGGAAAGGATTATTATTATTATCAAGGTGGCAGAATAATTATTATGCCAGGCAAAGTACTAAGTGACATTTTTTCCAACATTACATTCTGAGATCAAATCTGCCAGGGTCAACTTCACCTTTCATCCTTTCAGGGCTGATAAAATAAACACCAGTTAAGCACTGGGGTTGATGTAATTGATTTACCCCTCCCCACAAATTGCTATTTTTGTGCCAAACTTTGAAGGCATTATTAAGGTAATGAGTTGGCGGAATCGTTATTGTGCCAGACAAAATGATCAGCTGCATTATTTCTGACTTTACATTCTGACTTCAAATGCAGCTGGGCTCAACTTTGCTTTTCATTCTTTCAGGGTTGATAAAATCATTGAAATAGGTACCAGTTAAACACTGGGGTTGATGTAATCAATTAGCCCCCCCCCCCCATCCGAAAATGCTGGCCTTGTGCCTATAGATGAAAAGATTACTATTAGCTGTAAAGTATCGGTGACATTTGGGTCTTTAGATTTGTTTGTGTGACATTCTTGGTTAAATCCCCTCCCTGTACTCATTTAATTATCTTTCCCCTTTTACTGCTACACATTTTCCCCCCGGAGACCTGGAGACATTGTGTGACAAATTTCCAGATTCACACATTAGCTGTATTGATCTCACTCATCACAGAATCTCCATAAAGGTCATGGGCACTGCTCTGCCTTCTCTGGTTAACCTATAAAACACACACACACACACACACACACGCACGCACACGCACACACACACACACACACACACACACACAGTATAATGATGATAAATGAATGCTTAGAAGTTAATGCACGTAAACATATAGTTATACAGCTTGGTATGCATTTGTACAAAAGTGCAATCATATACTCAGTTCTTCATGAACACACATATCCACGCACACACACATATGCACATATTTTTACACACAATGTTTGTAGATAAGTTTGTAAGGCAGCGAGCTGGCAGAAACGTTAGCACGCTGGGCGAAATGCTTAGTAGTATCTCGTCTGACGCTATGTTCTGAGTTCAAATTCCGCCGAGGTCGAGTTTGCCTTTCATCCTTTTCGGGGTCGATTAAATAAGTACCTGTTACGCACTGGGGGTCGATATAATCGACTTAATCTGTTTGTCTGTCCTTGTTTGTCCCCTCTGTGTGTAGCCCCTTGTGGGTAGTAAAGAAATAACACAATGTTTGTAGAAAGAAACATACAAATATATATTTTTTTCAAATTATGAACATAAATTGAAGCAGAAGTGAATACATATTCTTTCCCCACCCTACCAACAGATCCCCTGCCTTACGGACACACACACACAGGAAATCATTCACATATCAACATGCATTCATACATTCACACAAATGCACCACCTCCACAGGGCGTATATATGTATAATGTGTACATATGTGTATCTATACACACACGCACACACAAAATATGTATTTATTTATATATATATGCATGTATATAAATATATATACCTGCATATATGCATATATACATACATACATATATATGTATGTATATGTATGCATGCATGTATGTATGCATATATGTATATATGTGTATGCTTACACACATGCTCACACACATTCTTGGGGTTGTGTACATTTTTCACATACATACATACATACACATAGAATGAAAGCAGCTGTGAGGTTTCATACATTACCTCTGTTGTAGTTGATTCTCCTACCACACATGTACACACACACACACACACACACACACACACACACACACACGCATTCTCTCTCCTTTAATTTTCCTCAATTACCTGACACTCTACCCCCACCCCCTTCACCACCACCTTCACCTACCCACCATGAAAGTACCCCACCTCCCCTCTGAACCTGTTGAGTCAACAGACTGCACAGACTAGGGTGGCAGCTCCCTAAGTGAAGGGTAAAGACAACAGCTGGTGATGCCATGTTTGTAACAATTTCTTACATGGTAAATGTGATACCATCTCTATAAGTGTGTGGGCCTTGTTTGTTTTCTTCTTCCGAGTTCTCTCAGAGGAGGAAAAGCAGCGTCCATAAACATTTTTAGTCCTGTCTTCCTGGAGACAAGTGGCAGGAAAACAGGAAGTTATTCTCTGAAACGAGACACATACACATTCATATATATATAAGAGTGGCTGTGTGGTAAGTAGCTTGCTTACCAACCACATGGTTCCCGGTTCAGTCCTACTGCGTGGCACCTTGGGCAAGTGTCTTCTACTATAGCCTTGGGCTGACCAAAGCCTTGTGAGTGGATTTGGTAGACGGAAACTGAAAGAAGCCCGTCGTATATATGTATAAGTACTAGGCTTACAAAGAATAAGTCCTGGGGTCGATTTTCTCGACTAAAGGCGGTGCTCCAGCATGGCCGCAGTCAAATGACTGAAACAAGTAAAAGAGTAAAAGAGTATATATATATATATATATATATATATATATATATATATATACAGGGTGTCCAGCAAGTCTGGGTACATGGGGATTAACACATACTTTAAGAAATTATTTCTTATATCTAATTGTTTACGCTATGATTTTATTTACTCCATGTACCCAGACTTTGTGGACACTCTGTATATACACACACACACATACATATATACATACATACATACATACATACATACATACATACATGCATACATACATATATGCTTGTTTATTACACATACCATCATGAAAATACACACGTTATGTTTGTCATCATCATCATTTAACATTTGCTTTCCATGCTGGCATGGGTTGGGTGTCGAGCTTCACGTGTGTGTGTGTGTATATGTGCATTTGTATATAAGTGTCTTCATGTGAGTGTTTGTGTGTGTATATATGTATATATATATGTGTGTTTGTATATAAGTGAGTGTGTGTGCATATATGTATATGTGTGTATTTGTATGTGTGTGTGAGTGTGATGTTGATGCCATTGATACAGACTGAATGAAAAATGAGAATGTTAGAATTTGTTGCATCCCACATAATTATTGCATTAGGTTATTTGATAAAGTTCATTCACAAATATCTGACTTATCCTGTACATGCACGTAGACACACATTCATTTGAATTAACAAGTTGGCTGTGAACTGCATTCACAAGAGTGAGAGAAATACTCCTGATATATAAAAGAAGGACACAAGTGGGGCTCAGAATTCACAACAGCTGTTTCGGTAGCATTTTGTACCTATGTATATATGTATATTTCTATTCGTTTATTATTTTACTTGTTTCAATCATTTGATTGTGGCCATGCTGGAGCACTGCCTTGATGGGTTTTAGTCACACAAATCAACCCCAGAATTTATTATTATTTTTTCTTTGAAGTCTAGTACTTATTCTATCAGCCTCTTTTGCTGAACTGCTAAGTTATAGGGACCTAAACACACCAACACTGGTTCTCAAGCAGTAATGGGGGAACAAACAGACAAAAACATGCATACACACACACACACACACACACACACACACACACACACACACACACATGTATATATAGGTGCAGGCGTCACTGTGTGGTAAGAAGTTAGTTAATCACATGGTTCTGGGTTCAGTCCCACTGTGTGGCACCTTTGGGCAAGTGTGTTCTACTATAGCTTCAGGCTGACCAAAGCCTTGTGAGTGGATCTGATAGATGGAAACTGAAAGAAGCCTGTTGTATATCATCATCATCATCATCATCATCGTTTAACGTCCGCTTTCCATGCTAGCATGGGTTGGACGATTTGACTGAGGACTGGTGAAACCGGATGGCAACACCAGGCTCCAATCTAATTTGGCAGAGTTTCTACAGCTGGATGCCCTTCCTAACGCCAACCACTCAGAGAGTGTAGTGGGTGCTTTTACGTGTCACCCGCACGAAAACGGCCACGCTCGAAATGGTGTCTTTTATGTGCCACCCGCACAAGCCAGTCCAGGGGCCCTGGCAACGATCTCGCTCGAAAATCCTACGGGAGCCAGTCAGGCGGTACTGGCAACGGCCACGCTCAAAATGGTGCATCTCATGTGCCACCCACATAAGAGCCAGTCCAGGGGCACTGGCAACGATTTTACTTGGCTTGCCGGGTCTTCTCACGCACAGCACATTTCCAAAGGTCTCGGTCAGTGGTCATCGCCTCGGTGAGGCCCAATGTACGAAGGTCTTGCCTCACCACCTCAGCCCAGGTCTTCCTGGGCCTACCTCTTCCACGGGTTCCCTCAACTGTTAGGGTGTGGCACTTTTTCACGCAGCTATCCTCATCCATTCTCACCACATGTCCATACCAGCGCAATTGTCTCTCTTGCACACCACAACTGATGCTTCTAATGTTCAGCTTTTCTCTCAAGATACTTACACTCTGACGGGTATTCACATTGACATTACACATCCAACGGAGCATACTGGCTTCATTCCTTGCGAGCTTACGTATGTCCTCAGCAGTTACAGCCCATGTTTCACTGCCATGTAGCATGGCTGTTTGTACGCATACGTCATACAGTCTGCTTTTTACTCTGAGTGAGAGTCCTTTTGTCGCCAGCAGGGGTAAGAGCTCTCTCTCTCTCTCTCTCTCTATATATATATATATATATATGTATGTATGTATTGGAATCTTAATAATGGATTTACAAATGCAATGAGCAATTTTAAAGACAATTGAATTTTACTCACAAGGTATTGGAATCATATATGTATACCATTCTGCCTAAACAATGGATTTACAAATACAATATCCTTGCATATCTCACATCTATTTTCATTCCTCCAATTCACTCTCTATTTCCTATCTTATCTAAATTAACTATTGCTTAACCATCCTCTCACACCCTCTCGGATGAAGGCATATAATAAATATCCTGGAAACAGCTGTAAAACCTTCTATTTATAAATGTTCTAAAATATACACAGCCTTGGTTTTTTTTTATCTCATTACGAAAAGTAAATCCTTATATATGTATATGTATATGTTTTTGTGTCTGTGTTTGTCCCCCCACCATTGCTATGCTGGTGTGTTTACATCCCTGTAACTTAGTGGTTTGGCAAAAGTGACTGATAGAATAAGGCTTACAAAGAATAAGTCCTGGGGTCGTTTTATTCGACTAAAGACGGTGCTCCAGCATGGCTGCCGTCAAATGACTGAAACAAGTAAAAGAATAAAAGAATATAAATGATGGGCTTCTTTCAGTTTCCGTCTAACAGATCCACTCAAAAGGCTTCTTAGTGTAGTTACTGCTTTCATCTCTTATAGAGATTTTCCAACTAGCTAATTTGCTTGTTGCAAAACCAGTAATTGGGTGTCACTTATTTTCTATATATTGCAAGCTGGAATGAACTACTGCTATCTCTAGCAGACAAGCATCCACCACTGAGGATGAGCACAAAGCGCTCAAAACTATACGCTCTGGTGGTCGCGTGGTTGGAAGATGGTAGGGGTTTCACTCCCCTGCTTGCAATATATATTGGGTGCAGATTGCATTGAATAACCAGCTGGAGGTGGCATCCTCCTGGGGTTTAAAAGGCAGTAATGTCAGTTGTTATAGTACAGCTATGTTGAAGTGGCGATACGTACATACATGTACACGCACACACACATACATACATACATACGTACATACCAGTGTGTGTAGAAATCATCATCCTCATCATTTACGATCCAGCTTCCATGCTGGCCTGTGTTGAACAATTTAACTGGATCTGATGTGCCAGAGTACAATGTCCAACTACAATGCCAGCTTCAGCATGGCTTCTATGGCTGGATGCCCTTCCTAATGCCAACCATTTTACTTTTGCACTGGGTATTTTTTTGTGGTACCAACACGGGTAAGGTTACTGCATGACTTACAAGACAAGATGCCTTTGACTGGGTGAAGATGCAGTATTAATAAGTAAATTAGCTTTATGCCTGGTGTTGAGCAGCTAAATTATGCTAGAAGAACAGGAACAGGTGTCTTGCCTTGAGAGGAGATGATGACTATCCTGGCTGGAGAAAAAATGAGGTTGCTAAGGTGGTATCAGGACACACATTCAAAGACACACACACACATTTATATAAACATGTTTATCTCTTGAGTTGCTCTATGCTCCATGATTGACAAGTATTGACAGTAGGTTTATATTGACTCTGTGTGTGTGTGTGTGTGTGTGTGTGTGTGTGTGTGTGCGTGCGTGTGTGTGTGTGTGCGTGTGAAAATGCATGCCATAATGTCATACCGTTGTTGTTGGCACTCCGTTGCTTACGACGTCGAGGGTTCTAGTTGATCCGATCAACGGAACAGCCTGCTCGTGAAATTAACGTGCAAGGGGCTGAGAACTCCACAGACATGTGTACCCTTAACGTAGTTCTCAGGGATATTCAGCGTGACACAGTGTGACAAGGCTGACCCTTTGAATTACAGGCACAACAGAAACAGGAAGTAAGAGTGAGAGAAAGTTGTGGTGAAAGAGTACAGCAGGGTTCGCCACCATCCCCTGCCGGAGCCTCGTGGAGCTTTAGGTGTTTTCGCTCAATAAACACTCACAACGCCCGGTCTGGGAATCGAAACCGCGATCCTATGACCGCGAGTCCGCTGCCCTAACCACTGGGCCATTGCGCCTCCACAATGTCATACCACACAATATTGATTCATCCACTCTTCAGGTTGGCTGTTTACAAAAGTAAAGGAAAGAAAATTTTCTTAGTGGCCCTGTATTTATCCTTTAGCAGTATATAATTACAATAATAGACATTTTTAAAAATTTGCAGGGATTTGTGTGTGTCTGCACATGATGTGGTGTCTTTTAGTATTAAGCTGTTATCATTTCATTTAAAACAAAATCAGCAATAACAACAACAACAACAACAGAAAAACATTATATCTTTGGCATTGTACACCTATGCAATTAAACTTTAAAAATGTGCCCACAGAGTTACGTTTGTTAATTATAACCATATAATTATTCCTAAATGTAATTATAACTAAATATATAACTATAATCTGTCAAGATGTTGAAATTCTGACATGAAGGTTATGAGTTCAAACCATTTTCTTTCTTATTAAACAACTAATTTGTTTATCTCTGTGTTTTTATGACCCTAAGGATAAATGCACAGCATTCTTCTGACTCCACATCATAGATCTAACCAATGTTAAGCCACTTACATTGGCTTGCTTGCTGAATAAAATATTTCGCAGCTGAGTGGTTTAATGTTAAGGAGAGTTCAACAGTTGTTATAATTGAATAAGGAAAACTTAATAAACTCAGAAGTAACGTTTATCACTACATCAATGTGGCTGTTCTGCAGGAACTGATGTTACTACCATTTTTAACCCCAGGAGGAGCCTCCTCCAGCTGGTTATCAATGTAATATTCACCCAGTATATATTGCAAGCAGAAGACTGAACCCCTACCATCTTCTAGCATATGATGGGACCACGTGACCATACAGTTTAGGGCTATTTGTGTCCATCCTTAATGGTGGACACCCGTCTGCTAGAGATAGCAGTAATCCACTCCAGCTCACAATATATAGAAAGATAAGTGACAATCAGTCACTGATCTTGCAACACGCAAAGTAACTAGTTAGAAAATCTCACAGGAGTGGCTGTGTTGTAAGTAGCTTGCTTACCAACCACATGGTTCTGGGTTCAGTCCCACTGAGTAGCACCTTGGGCAAGTGTCTTCTATAGCCTTGGGCCGACCAAAGCCTTGTGAATAGATTTGGTAGACAGAAACTGAAAAAAGCTCATCACATATATATATTTATATGTTTGTGTTTGTCCTACCACCATTGCTTGACAAAAGAGACCGATACAATGAATAAGTCCTGGAGTCGATTTGTTCGACTAAAGGTAGTGCTCCAGCATGGCCGTAGTCAAATGACTGAAACAAATAGAATAAGAGATGAAAGTAATGCTTTATAAATAATGGAATTGAAGCTAATCATCTTGGTTGTCTTTCAAGTATAAATCTGTAGATGTGTGTAAACTCATGTTAATTTGATGTTGGTTATATATTCATGATGCTTGAATGAGGAGAGGAGATTGTAAGTTTTCTGTCAGCATGCTCTCTTCCCCATGGCTGGACATGATTCTCATGGAAGATTTTAAATGAACGATGTTGCTTTTATGATAGTTACACTTGTTTACAAACATCAAGTGATGCCAAGACAATGGGATGTGTACACATACATATACACACATATTTATACATACATACAAACACATGTACACTCATATTCATACACACAAGAATACACACACACATAGAAGATGGGCTTCTTTCACTTTTCATTTACCGTGATGGCACCTGTGCCCAGTGTTGCCTTCCTGGCACTTGTGCTGGTGGCACGTGTAAAGACATTCGAGCGAGATCATTGCCAGTGCCGCTGGACTGGCTCCTGTGCAGGTGGCATGTAAATACACCATTTTGAGCATGGCCGTTGCCAGTACCGCCTGACTGGCCTTCGTGCCGATGGCACGTAAAAGCACCCACTACACTCTTGGAGTTGTTGGCGTTAGGAAGGGCATCCAGCTGTAGAAACTCTGCCAAATCAGATTGGAGCCTGGTGTAGCCATCTGGTTCACCAGTCCTCGTCAAATCGTCCAACCCATGCTAGCATGGAAAGCGGACGTTAAACGATGATGATGATGATGACTAACAAGGTTTGGTCAGCATGGTTCTGCAGTAGAAGGCACTTGCCCAAGATGCAGTGGGCCTGAGCCTGAACCACACATCTAGGAAACAAAGCCATGTAATGAGTATATAAAAGTTCCTAATACTATAATGAATGAAAGGGGGCTGAGGACAGAGAACTGGGGACCATCTATTTGTACATAAAATTCTTAACTGAATTTACTGCAAAAGTAACCTTTAATGACTTGTACACTTCTCACAACCTATCAAGATCAAGTTTTCCTTTGCTATCATTTAACTTCAGAGTAAAGTACCCTATGAAAGACCTTCTCCAGATAAACAAATGCAAGCAGAATGGTTTGTTTTAAGCTAAGAACTTCTCTTGTAGTTATTTCACTAGGAATGAACATAATATTTGTGGTCTCACAGTTTGGCACTCATCCAAATTCCATCAAACCCACATTAACTCTAACCTAAACTTGCTTTGCTAAAACTTTCCTCCACTCTCTTTCTTCCTCTCATGCATGAACTCCCTCACTCATTCCCCTCCTTGGTTGTTCATGTGTTTGTGTTTGTGTATGGGTACAGTTGCTTTGTGTACATTTACATGGAGTTCAAATCCGTATCTAGCATGGATTATGTATAAGATTTAAAGTGCATTCTTTCATATTGTTGCTGCTGCCTCCTTATGATACCACATATACATGAGATCATAGTTGTTGGTGTAGATTTACAGCTATCACACAAACAAATACACCCAAACACTCTCTTTCTCTCTCTCTCTCCCTCACACACACAAGTACATACGTACTTAAAAATTTACACAAACGTGCTTAAAAACACTAATACATACACTCAGAAACACAGTCTCATGCAATCACATGCATACACACACAAATACACTCACAAATTCAAATACATGCCCAAACTCAACACACACACACACACACACACACACACATTTCAAGTTTATTACTGGATATTAATTACCATGAACACGTTCTACCATCCTAATATTGAACATTCTCTCTTCTTTATATTTGCCATATGCTGCTGCTGCTACCACCACCATCACTATTACTTATATGGATTTAAGTAAATATATATTGCAGTGATTAGTTAAATGCATAAAGAGTTGTTGTTTAGCCCCAGGTCGTCTCTAATTGAGCAATCCTATGATCAATGTTCCCTTAAAGTTGTAATTTGTGCATGCACACATGTTTTGCAACTAACACACAAAAGAAGAAGAAGATATAATGGACTCAAGGTTTTCAAGATAAAATCAAATGTTTTTAATTGAAGAAATCAGTCACAGGTGTGGTTGTGTGATTAAAAATGTTGCTTATCAGTCACAGGATTTCAGATTCAGCCCCACTGCATGGCGTGTTGGGAAAGTGCTTTCAGATATAGTCTTGAGCTGACCAATGCTTTGTGAATGAATTCGAGAGACAGAAACTTGAAAGAACCTCATTTTGTGTATATTAATTTGTTCATTGTGGTTAG
Organism: Octopus bimaculoides; assembly: GCF_046866305.1. Classification (NCBI taxonomy): domain Eukaryota; kingdom Metazoa; phylum Mollusca; class Cephalopoda; order Octopoda; family Octopodidae; genus Octopus; species Octopus bimaculoides. The sequence goes on along the minus strand of NC_142936.1, from coordinate 74,988,592 downwards.
GGTATTCACCTCAAGATTGTAAGGTTGTGAGTTTGATTCTTGGTGGCACATTGTATCCTTGAGCAAGACACTTTATTTCACATTGCTTCAGCCTACTCAACTGCCAAAAATGAGTTGTACCCATAATTCAAAGGCCAGCCTTGTCGCATCCTGCATCACACTGAATCTCCCTGAGGACTATGTAGAGGATATCCATGTTTGAGAGTGTTCAGCCACTTACATGTTAATTACATGAGCTGACTGTTCCATTGATTAGATCAACTGGAACCCCACCCTCTTTGTAACTGATGGAGTGCTAGTACATACACACTCTTGTATATATGTATGTGTGTATACACATGTGCGTATGTTTGTATGTATGTGTGTGATTGTGTATTTCTGTGTGTCTGTTTGTCTTGTCATTACATGGCAGTCGTTTCTCTGTCATAGAAGCAGGTTAATTCGTTTCCAGTATTCTTGCCATGGAGAAACATTTCCTTGCTTCAAAGTAATAAGCTCTGTCCAGTATGTACAAGCATGGAAAAATGGACATTTGAATGATAATTATTATTATTATATTGAAGGGCAGTAGGACAACAAGCTGACAGAATTGTTAGCACGCCAAGCAAAATGCTTAGTGGCATTTCGTCTGTCTTTACATTCTGAGTTCAAATTCTGCCAAGGTTGACTTTATCTTTCATCCTTACACTGCGGTCAATGTACTAGTCAATCGACTTGTCCCCGCCCCCAAAATTTCAGGCCTTGTTCCTTTAGTAGAAAGGATTATGATGAAAAGCAGTGAGCTGCTAGAGTCGGGCAAAATGCTTCGTTCAAATTCTGCGGAGGTTATCTTCACTGGTCATCCTTTTGGGGTTGATAAAATATGTTCCAGTTGAGCACTGCAGTCAATGTAATTGACTTACCACCTCCCCCCAAATCGCTGGCCATGTGCCAAAATTTTAAATTATTATTCTTTTACATTATTTCCATTTGACATATTTGTCCTCATCTTGTTTGTTGTTAACACGTTTCAGCTGATATACCCTCCAGCCTTCATCAGGTGTCTTGGGGAAATTTCAAACCTGGGTTCTCACTCCTAAAGTATTTTTCAATGCTATTGTTATTATTATTATTATTACTATTATTATTATTATTGTTATTGCTCAGGTCACTGCTTGGAGTCGAACTCGGAATGTTGGGGTTAGTAGCCCACACTCTTAACCACTATGCCATATGCCAGTGATCTGAACAATAATAATAATAATAATAATAATAATAATAATAATAATAACATTGAAAAATACCTTAGGAATGAGAACCCAGGCTCGAAATTTCCCCAAGACACCTGATGAAGGCTGGAGGGTATATCAGCCGAAATGTTGTGTTAACAACAAACAAGATGAGGACAAATATCTGTCAAATGTAAATAATGTACATAATTCCTCATCTCTTAAATATAGAACTGTATTATTATTATGATGATGAGAAATCATATGCTTTCATAATAACAACAAAAACGAGAATCAGTAACAGAGAATCAATAACCAAGCAGCAGCAGTGACAACAGCAACAGAAGCAGCACACAAAAATAACTATAACAACAGCAGTAATGATAACACCATCAGCAGCAACAACAACAGCTACAGCGACACAACCACCACCACCAACAACAACAGCAACATTAACAACTACAACAACCATAGCAACAACAACAACAGTAACCTCAACCACCATCACCATCACCACCACAACAACAACAATAACAACTACAAAATTAACAATAACAAAAACAGCAACAACATCGATAAAACATGGTGCTTCTTGTTAAAACTGTCCCAGGGTTTTATATCAGTGGTATCAGCAAGTATACATGCAGCTGCACCTTCCATTTCCTTATAAACTCAACTCCCCAGATGTTGTATCAGAGCAGCTGTTCCTGAAATTTGATATACGTACAATACACTGCTGTAGTTATGTGTCAATGGTGGCAAACTTTTCAGTTTGCCAAATCGTTCCCTTTCTGCTTCAGTCTTAAGACATGTGCAATGGATTACTTGCATCCAAAGTTTCCACAATTTTGTAAAATGCTTTTGATTATTTAATCAAACTCTAATTTGTTTGGCGGTGATAGTAATGCTAGTGATGTGTGTGTGTGTGTGTGTGTGTGTGTGTGTGTGTCTCTGTGTGTGTGTCTGTGTGTGTGAGGCCAGTGGCTTCTTTCAGTGCTGTAGTTTTTATTTTGTATGTGCCTGTGATGTGTTACTGTGTATATGCTTTCAGTTTGTGTTAGGGTGTGTGTGTATGTGCATATGTGTGTGTGTGATAGAAAGAAAGGAGTGAGAGAGAGTGGCCTTAAGTCCCATTGTGAATGAATGCTTTTTGTGTCTGTATGTATGTATGTATGTATGGATGTGTGAGTAGCTACGAGTGAATACTTATGTGTGTACGTGTACACTAACACACTCACAAATGCATATAAATATGCAATATGCAAACATCCACCCATACGCACACACACACGTGTGTGTGTGTGTGTGCATAGCTGTGTGGTAAGAAGCTGGCTTCTCAACCACATTATTCTGTCCCACTGCATGACACCTTGGGATACAGCCTCAGGCCGACCAAAGCCTTGTGAGTCAATTTGGTAGACAGAAACTGAAAGAAGCCTGTCAGCCTGTCATAAATATATAGGTGTGTGTGTGTGTACATATATATATATACACACACATATGCATATATATATGTATATGTGTATATTTATATATATGGATATATATATATATATATATATATATATATATATATATATATATATATGTATATATGTATATATATATATATATATATATATTTATGTGTATGTATATATATGTGTGTTATTCATATGTATATATATATATATATATATATATATATGTATATATGTATATATATATATATGTGTGTATATATATATATATGTATATATGTGTGTGTATATATATATGTATATATATATATATATATGTGTGTGTATATATATATATGTATATGTATATATATATGTGTGTATATATATATATGTATATGTATATATATATGTGTATATATGTATATATATGTATATATATGTGTGTATGTATATATGTGTGTGTGTATATATATATTTGTATATATATATGTGTATATATATATATGTATATGTATATATATATATATATATGTGTATATATGTATATATATATATATGTATATATATGTGTATATATATATATATATATGTATATATATATATGTATATATATATATATATGTATTTATATATATACATATAGCCTGGGCAAAGTTTAGAGAGCTCTTACCCCTGCTGGCGACAAAGGGACTCTCACTCAGAGTAAAAGGCAGACTGTATGACGCATGCGTACGAACAGCCATGCTACATGGCAGTGACACATGGGCTGTAACTGCTGAGGACATACGTAAGCTCGCAAGGAATGAAGCCAGTATGCTCCGTTGGATGTGTAATGTCAATGTGAATACCCATCAGAGTGTAAGTATCTTGAGAGAAAAGCTGAACATTAGAAGCATCAGTTGTGGTGTGCAAGAGAGACGATTGCGCTGGTATGGACATGTGGTGAGAATGGATGAGGATAGCTGTGTGAAAAAGTGCCACACCCTAACAGTTGAGGGAACCCGTGGAAGAGGTAGGCCCAGGAAGACCTGGGCTGAGGTGGTGAGGCAAGACCTTCGTACATTGGGCCTCACCGAGGCGATGACCACTGACCGAGACCTTTGGAAATGTGCTGTGCGTGAGAAGACCCGGCAAGCCAAGTAAGATCGTTGCCAGTGCCCCTGGACTGGTTCTTGTGCGGGTGGCACATGAGATACACCATTTTGAGCGTGGCCGTTTTCGTGCGGGTGACACGTAAAAGTACCCACTACACTCTCTGAGTGGTTGGCGTTAGGAAGGGCATCCAGCTGTAGAAACTCTGCCAAATTAGACTGGAGCCTGGTGTTGCCATCCGGTTTCACCAGTCCTCAGTCAAATCGTCCAACCCATGCTAGCATGGAAAGCGGACGTTAAACGATGATGATGATGATATATGTATGTATATATATATATATATATATATATATATATATATATATATATATGTACATATATATATGTACATATATATATGTACATATATATATGTACATATATATATATATGTATATATATATATATATGTATATATATATATATATATGTATATATATATGTGTACATATATATGTGTATATATATGTATATATATATATATGTATATATATATGTGTACATATATGTGTATATATGTGTATATATATATATATATATATATATATATATATATATATATATATATATATATATGCATGTATATATATATATATATATATATGCATGTATATACAGTGGGAGGAAATAATATTCGTACATGTCAAAATTCTTTATTTATTTCATTTCTAATGAACATAAATGGGATACATGCATAAACTAAGAATATGCAAAAGAAACTAATAAATTATCGTAACTAATGAATTTATATACAAATATAAATATTTAGGGGTGGAAAGAGTATTCGTACAGAATATAAATAACTGATAATTCTGATTTAATCCTTCGTAGCATAACCATTATTCAGTTCCACTTCAACCAATCTCTTCTTGTTGTTCTTAATCAATGACTCACATCTTTCTTTAGGAATTTTTCCCCATTCTTCTTGCCAAATTTTTTTCAAATCTGGAATGCACATTGAGGCTCTTGAATGAGTTTTAATTTTCATATAACACCACAAATTTTCAATGGGGTTCAAGTCAGGTGACTGGCTTGGCCATTCTAATAATTTTATATTGTGATTGACAATCCATTTTTGGTAGACTTCGCCGTGTGCTTAGGGTCGTTATCCTGTTGTAAAACCCACCCTTCACAAAGCTAGAGCTTTTCTACAGAGTCCCATAAATTATTGTTCAAAATATTTTGGTACATCTCTGCATTCATTCTACCATCTATCACATATAAATTGCGAGTGCCATTTGCAGAGAAACACCCCCACACCAAGGGCAAGTCTATCACCGCATTGGTTCCCTGTTACCCACAAATGAACAACCACAGTTTCTCCAAATCTACTTTATGAGTGATGTGGGACAATAAACCCGAAGGAGGTGTCAACATTTCAGATGATGGGTCTTGATAGACACAGCGCCGACTGCTGCAAAAGAGAGTATATCCACTGACAGCTTCTTGGTGCATTCAAATTTCACATAACCCCCACTGGTTAGGGCCTGAAATACTCCAAAAAGACACATAGCATGTTGCTTAGTGGAATTAGCCCATCATTTACTCCACAAATATTTTGTTGTCAATGCTGCACTTTCCCATATCACCTGTTTCAACATAACTGTAATATATTGTATACAAACTATGTGATTTTAATCTCGAGCAATGCCAGGTATCTCTGCTAGTATATATCTGTCAGACAGGACCTTGATGACTGCCATGTGGCAGGAAAGTATGCTAGTCTTTATATATTTAATACTCTATATTTAATACTCAATATTTCATATATTCAATAAGACATTCAAAACTTCATTTTATTTTACTATTTATATTATATATTCCATATTCTATATCCCACATTAATTTTATAAGAATATGAATAAAACATAAAAAACAGACAGAGTTGGAACTCTTTTAAATAATATATTCCTCTATACACGATCATACAAACCCTTTTTTATATATTTTTTTCTTCATATATATATATATATATATATATATATATATATATACATATATATATGTATATATCTATGTGTGTGTGTCTTTGTTTCTCTGTTTGTCCCCCATCATCACCGCTTGATGACCAGTCTTGTTGTGTTTATGTCCACGTAACTTAGTGGCTCAGCAAAAGAGACCGATAGAATAAGTACTAGTCTTAAAAAAAAAATAAGTCCTGGGGTCGATTAGATTGGCTTGAACCCTTCAAGGTGGTGCTCCAGCCTGGCCACCGTCAGATGACTGAAACAAGTGAAAAAATAAAAGAATATATGCACACACTCACACATGCACACACACACACACACACACACACACACACATATAAATATGTTAGTGAGATTGAGTACATTTTTTACTCATGTGTATGTGTACATGTGCATCTATGCATGTGTATGTGCATGCATGTGTGTGTGTGTGTATCACTGTGTCTCCCTCCACCATGTTACACACGTACATAATAGCATGGAACCATGTTTTTAATACTGACTGCTTGAATTAAATGAAATGTTTGAATTGGAAATTGGGACAAAATCTCTCGAAGGGGAGTTTAAAGCACATTGACCTTTCCATCGCTGTTGTTCTTCCGAGGGTACAAGTAACCATACACTGGCGGGCTGAACTTTTGATAAAATATTTCATTACAATGTAGAACATCAGGAAGGGTGATGGGGGTAAGTCTAGGACATTAGAATTTCTAGACTTCATGCTGTTTAACTATAGAACTAGGTTAAACTATATTATATTTAAAACAAACTATAACGAGCATCAGTGCATGTGTGTTTAAGGGGATTTTTCGTTTTTATCGGTACAAGCAACCATACGGCTTCAGATTTTGCACCGTTGCGCAACACCTTGGGCAAGTATCTTCTACTATAGCTCCGGGTCGACCAGTGTCTTTATCAGTGAATTTAGTGGATGAAAATTGTGTGGAAGCTTGCCATATATAAAATACATCTATCTGTCTTTCTGTCTGTCTGTTTACCTATATGTTCATATATACATGTATGTATTTATGTGCATATATATGTCTATATGTATATATATATATATATATATATATATATATATATATATATATATATATATATATAGCAATAAGAAAATGGAGGGGAATATGAGGTACTCATCAGCTTGCAGACACTGTATTCCGTTGATTAATCTGTTTCTTTTATAACCAAAATGACAAAAAAGACATTATACAGACACTTGTGACATACCATGCCATATCAACAATTAAGATTTCAAATTTAAAGGACATATATATATATATATATATATATATATATATATATATATATATATATATATATATATATATATATATATATATATACACACACACACACACTAGGTGGAACCCAAAAGAAACTAGAATTTTGCAACATTATTTTATTCACTTTGTTTGACACGTTTACACTTTTATCGCCTTCAAAGTATTTTTTTATTTGAAGCAATGCATCAGTCCAGACACGTTTTCCACTGTTCAAAGCAGTTCTGGGACTCTTGCAAAGTGATGCTTTTTAACACCTCAGTTGTTTTTTTCTTCACCTCATCCACATCTGCTAAACGTTTTCCATTAAGGACTTTTTACATTTGGGGGAACAAAAGAACTGTGTCACTGGAAGCAAGATCAGATGAATAGGGAATGTGGGTGAGAGCTATAAATGTGTTCCAGCAATAACTGGGAAAGCTAACCCCGTGGTAGACTAGCACCTTGTCCAGTGGGATGTGTAGTGATGTCAGTCACTTTTACACTATGGAATCCAGGGTAAGCTCTGGACTTATGAGCTCTAGGGTTCATGGCACATCTAAGTTATTCATTCCCACATGTTGGGCAAAGCTCCCAAAATATTCTTTTCTAATCATGGCAATCAAGCTTACCGAACTCTCCTAATAAATTAACAGCTAAGTTAATTAGATTATCAACTAAGCTAATTAGCTTATCAGCTCAGCTAATTAACTTCCTTCTGCTATATTGGAATCAAACAGACTGATTAGAACATATTTAGGTATTGACTCTACTTTTGTTTCAAATATCAGTTCTTAATTATTCTTATGGTAACAGTTTGATATTCTAAATAACAGATGGAAACTGCAACAAAGCAATAAACAAACATTTTAATTAACAAATGTAGTTTATTAACCTAAAACACTTAATTAGCTGAGCTATTAGAGCAACAGGCAAATAAATGCCTTGCAGTAATTATTTTGGTTTTTTGCATTGAGTTGAAATCCTTACAAAGGCAACTTTGCTTTTCGTTTTTTTTTTCCGGGGATAATAAAATACAAGTTAAATACTGGAGTAAATTGATCTATCATTTAAATTCACCTGTGCCTTTCATCCTTCTCAGGGAGAGGAGTGGTGATAAAATACCAGTCAAATACTGGGGTAAATTGATCTATCATTCTTTATATTACTCTCAGAGCAGCTACACAGTACTGTGTGAAGGCTGTGAGGGCCTAGTCACAGTGTCTCTTACCTCTAAGAAATTGAAGAGGATTGGCAAAGGAACTAACAAATTTTTCTCATCTAGCATGCTCTATAGACCATCCAGTGGTCATGGATTAGCTGATGTACTGTACAGTGTGGAGCACTTTACAAAGTTTACATTCAACGGTTATTTGTCCTCATCTTGTTTGGTCAACCAGAGGGTATAGCAGAAAAAAACTTGCCCAAGGTGCCATGCTGTGAGACTGAACCAGAAACCATGTTATTATTATTATTATTATTATTATTATTATTATTATTATTGTTCAGATCACTGGCATATGGCATAGTGGTTAAGAGTGTGGGCTACTAACCCCAACATTCCGAGTTCGACTCCAAGCAGTGACCTGAGCAATAACAATAATAATAATAATAGTAATAATAATAATAATAACAATAGCATTGAAAAATACTTTAGGAGTGAGAACCCAGGTTCGAAATTTCCCCAAGACACCTGAAGAAGGCTGGAGGGTATATCAGCTGAAATGTGTTAACAACAAATAAGATGAGGACAAATATCCGTCGAATGTAAATAATGTACAGAATTCCTCATCTCTTAAATATAGAACTGTACTTTACACAGTTGTTTACAAAAAAGTTTAAGTGACAGAAGACTCTTTTTTCCATTTGTATTTCATCCTTAGTAATGAAGGATCCATAATTTGAATTCAAATTTTGGCACAAGACTAGCAGTTTTGAGGAATGGGGCAAGTCAATCGCATCGACTCCAGTACTCAACTGGTACTTATTTTATTGACTCCAAAAGAACAAAAGGCAAAGTTGACCTCGGCAGCATTTGAACTCAGAATATAAAGACAGATGCTTCCCAACCACATGGTTTCTGGTTCAGTCTCACAGCATGGCACCTTGGGCAAGTTTTTTTCTGCTATACCCTCTGGTTGACCAACCCTTTGTGGGTGGATTTGGTAGACGAAAGAATCCTGTAGCATACATACATACACACACACAAACATATGTGTATGTTTCTTTGTCTTGTAATCGCACCATAGCTGTAAACGAGCATCTTTGTCATACTAGTGGTGTAATTCATTTTCAATCTTTCATGGAACCGTGTCCAATCATGGTAAAATGTTAGCTTACTTGGAAACAGTTGAGGGATGGTAACTTCCCTCAACAAGCATAGCAAAATGAACATTGAAACAATGATGATGTTATGTCAATATTCTTAATGTTCTGTACTTGACAGAAATGGGAATACCCATACTCTGTGGATTATTCACACAAGAGTGGTTAGACCATGAATGTTCCAGATTTGTTGCTATTACTGTTACTATTAACCTACCCAGTTTATGAAGTTTAACTGATAGATTTTTCAGCTGTTCTGAATGAGCCATGTAATCATTTGGATCACCTTGGCTGTCTGGTACTGAATCATCTCTGCTGGCCACAGCATTCACTCCATTCTCTTTGTGCTCTCGCCATTCTCCGCCACGTTGTTCCAAACATTTTTGTTCAATCGTCTTCCTACTTGATTGGAGGTCTTCCAAGTGGCCTCTTCCGTTCAAGTGGGTACCACTCAACTACTATGTGGGTTCACCGATTGTCTGTGAACCTTGCAACATGATCAGCCCATCATAACTTTGTGTGGGGGTACTCTGTGACAACGTGCTTCACTCCAGTTCTATCCCTGATCTCCTCGTTCTGGATGGGATCTCTTAGCGAGATTCCCAACTTCGACCTTCCCGTAGTTCTCTGCAGAGAGTGCAGAGCTAAATAATAGGTTTTGTAACAGCAACTTAAACTTCTTAATTTAACTGGTATTAATTATTATTCATTTGTTTTTTTTTTTCTTAATTTCATATTTGAAACAACTGATTAATTAGATACAATTGGTTTTATTATTACTGTTCAGTAGTTTTATTTTTATAACGTGCTTTCACTTCACTACCAAGCGCAGCTCTGTGTGCCTTGGGTATGTGCTGTGGTTTGCTGTGATGGTCTTATTGTTACTGTATTGAAAGTGTTTTGCGTAGAATGTGTGCAGTGCCCAGTAGTGCAATATTATTATTATTATTATTATTTTTTTAATATTTCTTTTTTTTTTTGCTTATTGTTATTTCGCATTTATGTATCTCATAAATTTTGTTTCTATTCGTTCCAGTGCAGAAATAAGTAGTCCACCCGGGCACCAGAACAGGCGGCTACAAATATTTTTGTTTATCTATTGTGTCGTAGTTACTGCTGTAAGTAAAATCTATTACATATTTTGTCTTAAGATATTATACTGTATCGAAATCGGGAGGTTTCGTAGATTAATTGCATAGCTAATCTGAGGCAATCGAAGTTTTTCCCCCTTTATCGTATTACACTTGTAAATGCTCTCTCTCTCTCTCTCTCTCTCTCTCTTTTTCTCTTCCTCTCATGAAACGCATTATCGCCATTAATGCAAGGAAGATAACTTCCGAAGCTAAATTAATTTCATTACACGGATATTGGAGTTATGTCCCTTGCAAAATTATTCTGTGACGGTAAGTTTACAGAATAAATTTGCAGAGAAGATTATGTTAAGATTCAAAGAGGCTGCATATAACCTTTGGTTTTTTAAAATTTCATTAATATTTCATAAACAATGTTTACACAACATTTCATTAATATTACTGAAATGAAACGAAATTTCATAAACAATGTTTAGCTTCTAACGTTTCATGGAGTTAGGCATATTCAGGGACATGTACAATTCTTGATGTTACTTGGTAGCTTCACCTGCTGCAGGACATTGCTACTGATTATAGAGATTGGTTCTTGTTTGTCTGTACTGTTTAATCCTGTTTTAACTATTCTGATCAATTTGACATTTTCATTATATGTTATGAGGCACCCCAATATCCCTGTCCAAAGTTCTATTGCTTCCTCCATATTCAGTGTTAATTTTTCTGATGTACCTACTCAAATTTTACTGAAACACTTTGCTTTCATCAGAAACTACTACTACTACTACTACTTATTATTATTATTATTATTATTATTATTATTACTATTATTATTATTATTATTTATTTATTTATTGCAGGTCTATTTGTCGATAAAGAACCCAGTCTTTCATGAAGTAAGTATATCTTCCTAATTCTAATTCTGTAGTTACCTGGTGCCAGGCACCTATGAACATAAGTGAATATGAAAAAAAAGCTAGGACACAAAGCACACTCATTAATCTAGATACATTCAACAAATCGTCAGATTCAGTGGTGCCCCTGTTGTAACCAGAGAAGCAATTGCATTATAGGGTTAGATGACACCTATTCATGCCACCTATCACACCACAGATGCATTAATCCAGAAGAATCATATTAGGATAGCTAAGAAACCACATGATGTTGGCGAGTATATATTGTCGGGGTGGGCAGGAGGACAAATGAACACATGGTTCTTCCAGTTCTTACTGGACAGAAACTGACATTTCCCCATCATGTATAAATTGTATCTGGTGTTTTCATGCACCACATGTTTGATAATAGACTCTACCACCTGCTTGGTGATCACATTTATCAGCTTTCAGGGGTTGTCATTCATGATATTCAAGACCTATTAAATGGACTCAAGTTTATCTTGTCCACATGACTCATTCCTTCACTGTCAAAGAACTCCAGCTCTGATCAAGAAGGACCTGGCCACATTTAAGAAGGTGATAATCTTCGAGCCTCTATGGTTGGTAGCTAGAGCTGTCAGCATGCCTTTTTCTTTTCTTTTTTGGAATGGAATCTACCCTATTTGTGCCATCGATATATCCAACAGAAAAACAAGAAAGTTAAAATTTTGCATTTGCTGCATAACATTACAGTAGCTAGATTTTCATTTATGGCTCACCAAATTCTCTTCACAAATACCTTATGTATTCTTCTGTATAGGATTATTATGAAGATTGTCATTGTTGTTGTTGAATAACTATAATTTGCTGCTTAACAAAGAGGAACTCGCTCTTACAGACAAGAAACTGTCAACAGAAAAACATTCTAATCGTCAACTTCAGACAAAAGCTTTCCATAATCTTAGTAAGCCTAGCCATTCATTTCAGACCTTCATTGTAATTATTGAATTTTTAAGTTGCCTAGTGTGTCACATTTTGTTCTACACTCTAAAATCATCATATATATACACATCCACATTTAGGTAAATATTGAACTCAATTAAAAAGAATTCCTTTACATATTGAAGGTTTGCATGTTTAATGTGTTTGCATGTAAGAATGTTTTTTATATCATAAATAATATTTTACTAGTTATTAACCTACAATAATTTAAATTTCTCTTTTTATATTTCAGTTAAGCTTTGTCAAATATTACATCCTTCCACTAGTTTCATTATCCATCGATCTTTTTTACTTATCACCTCCCGCTTTCTTGTACATTTACTTTTTCCCTTCCATTTCCTCAATTTTGTTTATTCTTGCTCTTTTCTTGCACCCCCTAACTCTCTCTCTCTCTCTCTCTCTCATTTATATGCGTGTACACACACACACATACACACACACACACACACACATTCAATGTGCTTTTGGTTTTCCTCTATTAGCAATACATGTTTATTCATAAACCAGTCAGCTATTTATAAAATACTTGTTATTTCATTTTCAGTTTGCATATGGTTTATTGGTAGTGAGTCTGGTGGTTTTTGCAATGAAAGTCATCAGGTAAGTAATCCTGCTGCTGCTAATAATAATAATAATAGTAATAATAATAATAATAATAATAATAATAATATTAATAATAAAGCTATAGGCACAAGGAGGGGTCTGAATTTTTGGGGGATGGGTTAGTCGATTACATTGACTCCAGTGTTTAACTGGTATTTATTTTATCAACCTCGAGGTTGATAAAATACGTACGTACGTACATACATGCATGCATGCATGCATACATACATACATGTTTTTATGTTAGCATTCTCAGTTGGCAATATATCCCATTGCTCTGCTTTTTACTTTCAATGACCAGTGGAATAAAGAAAAAAATATCCCTTACTTGAAATATAAGTAAGGGTTAGCGATATTAGAGTCATCTGGCCATAGAATGCTGCCTCAAATAAGTTTCCGTCCACTCCATACCAGAATGAACAAAAAAAGAAATGTATAATCAGCAAATGAACAAAAATTTTAAACAAATGTTGTAACAACTTAAAATTCAAAATTAAATATTGCTCAAAGTTTTCATAACAGCCATGTATATCTATTTGCATATTTGTAATTATTTCTTTTCTATTGTTTACAGGAAATGTGAACACAATCTGATATTAGTTATATCTGGAATGAGTATTTACTTATTTGGATTTCTATTGTGGAATATTGACAATAACTTTTGTCCACGAATTAGGTTAGTATTACTTATTAATTTCATTACTTATTTGTTCTCTTTTCTGGTTTCTGTTCCTGAACAGTAGCCGTGATGGAGTGTTAATTTTTGGTGGATTATATTAACCTCCAATACCTTGCCTCTATATATTTTATCAATCTCTGTTTATCAATTGGTTGAATTTGTCTCAAGTTATGTACCCTATTAGGGAATTATCTACCCTTAGTGAATTCCCTACAGGAAATTTGCACCAATGCATACACACACGCACACACACACACAGTTGGGATTTTCTTTAGTTTCTATTCACCAAATTTCACTCAAAAGGCAGTGGGCATGCAAGGTTATAAGCGAAAGACAACTTGACTTAGATTCTGTGCTCTGGGATTAAACCTACAACTATATGGGTGCAAAGATAAACACACACTTACATATACATATATTCAGACACACACACACACACACTTCTATGTACAGAAGGAGTTGGTTGGCTTAGAGCTATAGTAGAAGACTCTTAGCCAAGTTGCCATTCAATTGGACTGAACCAAAAAACCATGAAATTTTAACGCAAACTTCTTAACCATATTGCCCAGTATTTGATCATTGTAAACATTTACCTAAAATTTTCTTTTTTGGTTTGTTTTATTCCAGGAGTGTTCGTTGGAATCTTGGTACACTTGGCCCCATCAGCCAGTTGCATGCATGGTGGCATCTGTTGGCAGGTATTGGGACCTATTTAGCTATTATTTTCTGGTAAGTCATTCAAAGCAATAAAATACAATTATTGTTGTTTATGCGATATAAAATTTGAAATTTCAAGAAATGGGAAATAAATTGTTTTTCTAACCATGAAACTCAAAATAGAATATCTGTCACATTTACAGATGTGACTTCATGTCCCATGGGTAGCCTCACTAGTGGGAGGTCCGCTCCAGGTGACACTTTTAAAGGGGCAGCACTTTTCATTCTGTTGTAGGCTATAAGCCTACAACAGACTCTGTGAGTCCCAACGTCTGTAATTGTTATCTCTCCTTTTTTCACCTTATTTTATACTGATATAATGGTTTCAAATTTTGTCACGGGGTCAGCCATTTTAGGGGAAAAGAGTTAGTTGATTGCATCAACTCTGGTACTTGACTGTTACTTTATTTTAATGATCCAGAAAAGATAAAAAGCAAAATTGAATCTGGTGGAATTTGAGCTTGAAACATAATGAGCCAGAACAAATGTCACTATGCATTTTGCTCAATTTTGCTCACCACCTCATTTTATACTGTTATAATAACTTCTCATCATACTCATTTCTTCCAGTTCATGTATCCTACCAAACCAGTTGACATTTCATCTCCCTGAATCAAAGGGTTCTACCTAAAACAAGAGTCGCCAAAGGGGATCTGAGAGACCCCTAGGAGTCGATGAGGAATTACAGGGGGTTGATGATAGCCAAGGGGTTGAATGGGGGTCGGCATGTGAAAGACCATCTCACTCAGATGAACTGCTTGAAATGCTTAGTCAGCACCTTGAAACATGGGAAAACATGATAAATTTTCACTACAGCATTTGAGACCTGATGTCGTAATCTGTATCACAATTGAAGATTGAGAGGCATGATTGAAGTGATGCAGACTGTCAAGTGTTGTTTGCTTATGGAAATGACAAGGCCTGCTAGGGGAGATAAGATATTAAATACATACCTCATAAATGTTTGGCCAGCATCAGTATCCAGTACGTATTTAAGATATGGTACATTTGGGTATTAAGATATTTTAAATTAGGAGGATGGTTGATGTGGAAGGAGAAGAGGCTAAAGGGGCTTGATGTGGAAGGAGAAATGGCTAAAGAGGGTCAATGGTTGAACTTTCTGGATGGATTTCCATGCATGACCAACTGAGACTAATGGATATTAAACCTTAAAACATTACACTTCCTTTCTTCATGGTTTAAAAGTTATTCCAATGCATGAATTATTTCTATTATTTCTATGTGTTCAGTCCTTTGTAAATAAACCAATAAAGTTGTTTTGATTTTCTTCCTTAGACTTTATTTTAGTATTGTTTCACTAAATAATGTATTTCACTTATGAAAACCATTTGAACATTCTATATAATATCGATTTGCTTATCATTACAGCATTCATACAAGATATTTATATTTAAAGAAGGATCCAAGTATAAAGGTAAAATCATCTATATAATAATCTGCTTGTTCATTCACCTGTTATACTTTAGTTAGTTTGAGAAGTGGAGTTGGAGTGGGTGGGAGGTGGAATAAAATTGAGAGAGAGGAGGGGGGTGAGTAGAGAAGAAAGAACTGCAGAAGAAGTAGAGAAAGAGATATAATAGTTGTGTGTCTCCAAAAATACCCAAGAAGAACCATTGTTTCTCAACAATTGTATGAGGATTTTGTTTATTTAAGCCACCACATTATCAGTTTTATACGTTTGTATTTTACTTTGAGGTTTGAAATTGATAATCTTTCTCTGGAGGCACCTTGAGCAAGTGTCTTCTCTATAGCTCTGGGTTGACCAATGCCTTGTGAATGAATATGGAAGATATAAACTATGTGGAAGCCTGTCATATATCCATCCATCAATCAATCGATCAACCAGTCCATCCATCATCCCTACCCACTATTCCAGGGAGGGTTGTTGGAGTAGAGTCCTCAGGCATTGCCTCCATAAGGTCCTAACAAAAGTTACCATCATTGCACTTTCTGGGTGGATTCGCATGCGTGACCAACTGAGACTAATGGATATTGTACAACCATCTCATTTTCAGCTTACCCGTAGATCTCTTGCTAGCTGTTTCAGCTTCAAGAATCCTGTCATGTGTGTCTCTGTGTGTGTGTGTGATTGTGTTTGTTCCCTCTTTCCCCCCACCACTTGACAAGTGGTGCCAGTTTGCTCCCATCCTTTTAACTTACTTCAGCATAAGAGGCCAATACAGTAACTGTTAGATTTAGAAATAAGAACTAGGAGCAATTTGTTCAATTAATACTTTCAAGGTGGTACTCCAGCAAGGCCTCACTCCAATGACTGAAAGAAGTCAGAGATAAAAGATAAGATAAATCTAAACTGAAATTGGAGTAAGAAATATTGAAGAGAACATTCTGTATTTTTATACACTTACACTTTTACTTGTTTCAGTCATTTGACTGCATCCATGCTGGAGCACCGCCTTTAGTCGAGAAAATCGACCCCAGGACTTATTCTTTGTAAGCCTAGTGCTTATTCTATCGGTCTCTTTTTGCCGAACCGCTAAGTTACGGGGACGTAAGCATACCACCATCGGTTGTCAAGCGATGTTGGGGGAACAAACACACACACAAACATATACACACACATACATATATATATACATATATATATATATATATACACATATATATATATATATATATATATATATATATATATATATATATATATATATATATATATATATATATACACAACGGGCTTCTTTCAGCTTCCGTCTACCAAATCCACTCACAAGGCTTTGGTCGGCCCGAGACTATAGTAGACGACACTTGCCCAAGGTGTCATGCACTGGGACTGAACCCAGAACCATGTGGTTAGTAAGCAAGCTACTTACCACACAGCCACTCCTTTTATGAAAATAAAACTTAAATTAAAATTTGAATAATAAACATTTGACACTAAGAGAAGGAAATATTCAAATTTAAATTCATTTGAAATTTCCAAGTAACTCAACAGAATGGGAAAAGGGATAGGCAGTTTATTAAACCAATTAAACTAATTAATTAATTTACTTTTGAGCAAATAATGTATTGCCTTATTTTGTTTTCTCTTTGCAGTTTTTGATAGGATTTTGTCCATATATAGACATACCGAAAAAGAAAGACCATTATAAGAAGAAATCACTGGACAACGGATACATGCCACAACCCAATTGCAAGAAACTGTAGCATTCTGCTATGTGCTCCGAAATAAATAAATCCTTCTCACACACACATACACACACACACTGAGTACATGTATATATATATATACGTATATATACATATATATCTATATATATATATATATATATATATATATATATATATATATATATATATATATATATATATATATATATATATATATATATATATTTATATGTATATATGTATATATATATTTGTATGTGTGTGTGTGTATATACATTTATATATATATTAGAAAAAATATATATACACACACACATACATACTCACACAGACACACTCACTCATGCATATGATAACTTTTACCCCTAGAATATGTGGATATATTGCTGTGTTGACAGTTACCTAATAAGAACAACTTAGGTTATCTTCTCTTCATTTTCCTCCTCTTCTCAATCCATTTATTCATAAATATCTGTTGACTTACATGTATGTACACATACATGCGTGCGTACTATAAC